>NC_053433.1:94755078-95055927 GCF_007990345.1 Gossypium hirsutum | reverse complement strand
TATTGAGCTTGAATGGAAAACCCTAGCTTGGAGGCTTGAAAATTCGGCTAGATGAGGGAGAAGAATGGCTGATTTTTTCCTTCATTTTCCCATTTTATTTCATTAATTAGCCAAATGACCAAAATACCCTTAAGCCATTTCTTTAAAATTTTATCCATACATGCCCATTTTTGTCCAAAACTTAGAAATTGGGAAAATTTCTCTTTAAGACCTTCTAATTAATAATCTAAAACAATTCACACAAATTTCTTCTAGAATCCAAGTTTTTCAATTTATTCAATTTAATCCTTATTTTCGAATTAGACACCTTACTCATAGAAATTCCTCATGAAACTTTAACACATGCATATTTTCATATTCTACACCTCATAATAATTATAAATTAAATATTTCAACATTGAATTTGTGGTCTCGAAACCACTGTTCCAACTAGGCCTATTTTGGGACGTTACATTTCTCCCCCATTTTGGGACTTTCGTTCTCGAAAGTCTTACCAGTAAACAGGTTCAGATATTGGCTTCTCATGTTTCTTCTGGCTCCCATGTAGCCTCTTCTACACCATGTCGATGCCATAAACTTTTACCAAAGCCACATCTTTATTTCTCAGCTATTTAACCCCACAAGCCAAAATCTTGACCGGTTCCTCACCATAAGTCATGTCTGGTCTAATTTCAATCTAAGCTGGTGAAATTACATGAGAGGGGACTGATCGATATCGCCTTAACATGGATACATGGAACACATCGTGAATCTTTTCCAGTTCGAGTGGCAATGCCAAACGATAGGCTAATGGTCCAACTCTTTCAGTGATCTCGTATAGTCCGATAAATCATGGACTCAATTTGCCTTTCCATCCAAATCTCAATACCTTTTTCCATGGAGATACTTTCAAGAATACTCTATCTCCAATTTGAAGTTTGATCTCTTTTCTTTCAAATTAGCATATGACTTTTCCTATTCGATGCCGCTTTTAATAGTCACGTATCTCTTTAACCTTTTCTTCAGTTTCCTTGATCAAATCAACTCCGTGAATCTGATTCTCCTTGAGTTCCGTCCAATTAAATGGAGTTTGCACTTCCTGCCATACAAGGCCTTGTAAGGTGCCATCTTCAAACTCGTTTGAAAGCTGTTGTTGTAGGCGAACTCTACCAATGGCAGGTATTTTTCCTAGCTGCCCTGAAATTCAAGGATGCAACATCGCAACATATCCTCTAGAATCTGAATCATCCGCTCAGACTGACCATCAGTCTGCAGGTGAAAAGCATTACTAAAGCTCAATTTTGTACCCAAGGCTTCTTGTAACTTCTTCTAGAATCTCGAAGTGAATCTCGGGTCTCTGTCTGAAATAATCAATAGCGGTACCCTGTGTAATCTCACAATCTCAGATATATACAAGTCGGCCAACTTGTCAAGTGAATAATCTATCCTTACCGGAATAAAATGAGCCGACTTTGTCAACTTATCAACCATAACCTATATAGCATCTTTCTTTTTGGGGTCAATGGTAATCCTGTCACAAATCCATAGTGATTCTGTCCCATTTCCATTCGGGACCATCATAAGCTGTAGCAAACTAGAAGGTACTTGATGTTCAGCCTTGACTTGCTGGCATATCAAGCATTTCGATACAAATTCAGAGATGTCTCTTTTCATGCCATTCCACCAGTACATTTTCTTTAAATCATTGTACATTTGGTACTTCCAGGATGAATAGAAAAATGGCTATCATGTGCTTCTTGCAAGATTTTCTGAATAATTTCATTATTCCTCGGTACACAAACTTTGTCTCTGAACATCAAACATCCATTGGGACTAACCTGAAAATCTGATTCAATGCCCGACTCACATTGAGCTCTTTAGCCTGCAGGTTACTATCATTAGTCTAAGCATCATAAATTTCCTAAAGAAATATATCTTGACCCTTAACTCTGCCAAGACCGAACCATCATCAAACAACGCCAATCGAGTGTTCATGGCCCTCAATGCAAATAAATATTTTCTGATCAACGCGTCGGTTACTACATCACCTTTCCCGGATGATAATCGATGATCAGCTCGTAGTATTTAATTAATTCTAACCATCCCTGCTGTCTCAGATTCAGTTCTTTTTGAGTCATTAAATACTTCAAGCTCTTATGGCCTGTGAATATATGACAAGTCTCACCATATAAGTAATGCCTCCAGATTTTCAAGGCAAAAACAATGGCCGCGAGCTCTAAGTCATGCGTCAGATAATTGTTCTCGTGTGGCTTTAACTACCACGAAGCATAGGCTATCACCTTGCCATCTTGCATAAGTACACAACAAAATCCATTTAAGGATGCATCACTATAGACCACAAACTCTTTTCCCAACTCAGACAATACTAAAACTGGAGCTTCATCAACAATGTCTTCAACTTTTCGAAACTCTACTGGCACTTCTCTGTCCATTCAAAACTTAACGTCTTACTGTAGTAACCTCGTCATCGGAGTCGCGATCATGGAGAATCCTTTCCCAAATCTTGGTAGTAACCGGCTAAGCCTAAAAGCTTTTAACCTCGGTTACATTTTTAGGTGGTTTCCATTCAACAATTACAGATATTTTACTTGGATCAACTCGGATGCGATCACCTAAAACAATATGACCCAAAACCCTACTTCTTGGAGCCAAAATTCACTCTTGCTAAACTTAGCATACAATTGCTTTCTTGTAAAGTCTGCAACATAGTCCTTAAATGCTTCGCATGCTCCATCTCATCCTTGGAATAAATCAAAATGTCATCAATGAACAAAACGACAAATTTGTCCAAGTATGGTCGAAATATCCTATTCATTAGGTCTATAAATACGGCCGGTGCATTCGTTAACCCAAACAGCATGACAAGAAATTCATAGTGGCCATACCTCGTTCTAAAAGCTGTCTTTGGCATGTCCGACTCCTTAACTCGCAACTGATAGTAGCAGGATCGCAGGTCTATCTAAGAGAATACAGTAACTCCCTTCAACTGGTCAAACAAACCATCGATCCTTGGCAAAGGATACTTATTCTTGATAGTCACCTTGTTTAATTGCCAATAATCTATACACAGCCTCATTGAACCATCTTTCTTCTTTACAAATAATACAGGAGCACCCCAAGGCGAAAAGCTTGGCCTTGCAAAATATTTATCCATCAGCTTTTGCAACTGTGCTTTTAATTCTTTTAGCTCGATTGGTGCCATCCTATACGGAGCAATAAAAATAGGAGCTATCCCTGGCACCAGTTCAATACCAAACTCTATCTCTCTTTTAGGAGGTAATCCAGGTAATTCCTCCGAGAACACATCTGGATATTCACATACTATTGGCACGGACCCAAACTTCAACTCCATTTCCTTAGTGTTTAGTACAAAAGCAAGGTAGGATTCATACCCTTTCTCATATATTTTGAGCAACTATTGTTGTGATTACAACCGGTGGTGTATCCAATTCTCTTAAAACAACTCGTAGAACCTTACCATCTGGGCTCTTCAATTTAATATACTTGCTACTACAATTTACAATTACATCATGTAGGGCTAACCAATCCATGCCAAGTATTACATCAAACTCACCAAATGAAAATAACATAAGGTTAGCCGGAAAACAATGACCCTGAATCGTCAAAGGACAATTTTTACATACTTTATCAACCAAGACTGACTTGCCTAATGGGTTCGACACTCTGATTATAAATTCCGTAGGTTCAATGGGTATATTCATACTAGACACCAACCTCATACAAATGTATGAATACGTTGACCCCGGATCAATTAAGGCAACAACATAAGTATTAAAAAGAGAAAAGGTACCCGTGATAACGTCAGGAGCAGAGGTTTTCTCTTAAGCGCGTATTACATACGTTCTTGCCGGGGCTCGAGTCTCTGATTTCATGGTGTATTTGGCCGCAACTCGACTGCCACTAACACTTTCAGGATATTTCGGAGGTCTACCTCGTGGAATAAGAGCACTCAATTTGGGGTTACTTCGACCTCTTTATCGGTTAGCTCTGGGCAGTCTCTAAGGAAGTGGTCAAGAGAACAACATCTATAACACGCACCGCTCTTCATCCGACTCTCTCCGAAGTGAAATTTATTATAGTTTTTACACTTCGGCTTTTGGTTATCTACACTCCCCACACCAGTCACCATCGGGGAGGAAGACTTCTGATTACGTCGTTTGGAGCCTCTCGCTTTACCTGAATATCCTACCGATGAAGTGGAGCATTCATATTGGCTCATCGATTTCTTTGTGAGAAATGAGAGCGTCTTACCGCTAGATCTCTTGCTCGCAACTTGAGCTTCTCTATTAACTTGCTTCCTTTCATTATTGAGTTCCTCAACTTTCTTGGCCCGATCAGCTAATGCAGCAAACTCTCGTATCTCAAGAATCCCAATCAATAGCTTGATTTCCTCATTCAGACTTTCCTCGAAGCGTTTACATATTTCTGACTCGGTTTGAACCCATTCAATTGTATGCTGACTTAGCCTTACAAACTCCCTTTCGTATTCCGCTACAGCCTTATTTCTTTGTTTGAGTTCCAAGAACTCCTTTTGTTTTGAGTTTAAGAACCTTTGGCTGATGTATTTCTTCTTAAACTCCGCTTGGAAAAATTCCCAAGTGACGTTTCCTTTAGCACCACTGAAGATACGATCTTCCCCCAGTGGTATGCAGTATCTTTTAGGGTGACACGGTACAATTTAAGTACTCCTCAGGTGTGCACGATAATTCGTCTAATACTTGTGTAGTATTCTCGAGCCAAAACTCGGCTTTCTCAGCATCATCATTGATCATAGCTCTGAATTCCTCAGCCCCGTACTTTTTAAGTTTATCTATAGGGGCTTTACCAATTCTTACAGGTGCCATAACTCGTGGCAATTCCTCATCAGGTTGGTTAGGGGCGGGGGAGGTCGTGGTATGTTGGGGCGATTCCTCAAATAATCCCTAAACCACTCATCCATCATGTCAAAAAAGGCGGCTCTGGCCTTTTCCTGACCTTCAGACATAGGCCTTCAACTACTGCTAGAAACAGTTCGTTGTACGGAAGTTAGAGCATGGCTCTCAGCTCCCTTAGACTTATCTTGTACTTGATTAAAAGACATTTACTATATTCAAAGATAATTAAACAATTAAGAGATATCACACTATCAACGTTCATATAATGCCATGTATAGCTAAACTCGATGCACTCTACGGTAGTTCTAGAACCGACTAAATCATAGCTCTGATACCACTAAATGTAACACCCCTTACCCGTACCCGAGACCAGGACCAGGTACGAGGCATTACCAGGCATGTACTTGAACATTTTAGGAAATACGAGTTACAAAATTTCGTTCCAATTTGAAACCAATCCAATAGCATATTGGTGTCTCTATTATGAGCCTACGAGGCTCAAACGGCCTTGACATGCCCGTGTCCAAAAATTTGAGCATTCTATTTATGACGTCAGCATGCATTTAGGGGCACACGGTCAAGACACATGCTCGTGTGTTAGGCCATGTCCTCCACACGATTGAGACACACGGTCGTGTCTCTACCCGTATATTTACTACCATGCATTCTGACTTAAAATTTTAGGTGTAGGGAACGCACGGTTATGCCACACGCCCATGGGGTGGTCTGTGTGTCACACACGGTCTAGATACATGCCCGTGTGTCTACCCATGTGGACCATGTTAGGCTATTTTCCAAGCCTTTGGTCACCCTCTAACATATGTTCTCACTTATAGGTTTCCATAACATACAGCCAGGCCTAATTATACTCTCAAATGACCTCGATAAACCTCATTGCATGTAATCCTCATTTCATCGGTCTTACACATGCTAGGATTATTTCTCTTGTATCAAGAATGTCTATGCCTTATAACACATTCAAGATTGGCTCATTATTATAACTCACTGCCAATTATGGTCTAGTCATCCCATGTGATTCAGTCATGTTACATGTGTATCTACTTGTGATACGCCATGTTGATTCATCTCAATAACATTAGAGCACAAATATGCACAACTATGTAGGTCATACCTTATAACAAAATGAGCCAAATGCTATGGCCATATGCTATGACCATATGCATGTAGACATGTACACCTTACAAGCCTTCATATTAGTTAGTCAAATGACACATATTACAAAATTAACAAAATCCCTATACATGCCATTGAGCAAAATAAGGGTATCTATATACCAAAGCCAGACAAGATGATAGTGTGTTGACTCTCCAATCGTCTTTCAATCTTCGTGAGTTCACGAGCTCTGTAAGACAGGGAAAAGAGAGGGGTAAGCATTTACATGCTTAGTAAGCCTGATAAACCATAATTTATACATATTTTTATCCCATGCTTAACGCATTTATGAATGGTTTTCTCCTTAAAATTGGTGAATTTGATGCTCCTAATCCTTTAATTTTATGTTTCAAACTTAGGTGAGCATAGGAGAGTAAAAAGAGCGGGAAACGGCCCGAAAAGGGAGAAAATGGACCAACTCGGGAAATGAACACGGCCTGGACTTTCTCACACGAGCGTGTCCCACGTTCGTGTCCCTTTGGCAGGATTGAAGCACGACTTACACGGGTGGATCACACGCTCGTGCCCATTTAACAGCCTTGACCACATCCTTAAGTAATCGCACACGGGCGTGTCCCTGCCGAGCCCAAGTTTAGTCCAATTTGAAAAAGGCAAATTTTGAGGGCTCTTTGGCATTCCAAAGCCTATAAAAACACCTGATGAGGCACTTAGAGGGGGTACGCAAAGTAGGGATCAAGGAATTACTCAAGGGAAGCCGATTGATCCATCTCAAAAGCCGAATTCATCATCAAGACTGAAGTTCTCCCTTCAAGTTCCTTTAGGAGTTTTGGGTTTTCTTATGTTTTGTTATCTTTATGCTTTTGAGATGTTTTCTTTCATAAGTATAAACTAAACCCCCTAAATACCTAAGGGGAATGAAACCTAGGACGGATCTTGTTATTATTATCCGAATTGTATGATAAATATTTGACTTGTTCTTAATTATGTGTTCTTAATTCTTGTTTTGATATTCCAGGATATTGATTCAAGTTATCTCTTATTCAGAGGAGAAATAAACCCTGTCTAAGAGTAAATTTGTCATAATTAAGTGGAGTTGATTGTGCGCCTAGAGATAGGGTGACAACATTTTGCTGGATTAGGGTGAAACCTAATAAGGGAATCCATAGATCGAGTTAATGCAATTTTAGGGTGTTAATTAGAAAGAGATTTCAATTATTCAACCTAGGGCTAGACGTTATTAGTCTTGAGAGAGATAATAATATAACTTAGGGATTTCTACAGATCAAGTCAAATGAATAAATCGTCTGATTCAGAGTCAAGTAACAAGTGAAGTCTAGGTGGATTTTTCCTTAGGTATTGTCTCAATCAATCGAATTTTCCTAAAAGTATTTTCCCAAGTTTTCTTTTTGTGCATTCTTAGGTAATAATTAGTTTAGATAACCAAACTTCTTAATTTTTAGGCTAGATAATAAAAAGGAAGTAAATACTAGTACTCATAGTTCCTTTGGGTTCGACAATCCGGTCTTGCTAAACTATACTATTGTTCGATAGGTACACTTGCCTTAATTGTGATAATAAGTTAGTCTCAAGAACGATTCATTTATAAATCTTTAAAATCTGTTACGAATATCACGCAATAAAAGCCCGAATAACTGGAAAATAAACTTACCAATTTGTTTAGCATGCAACCATATTAGGCAAATAAACCAACAAGTATGGAATGGTTTCCTTATCCTATGCACTCCATGTAACACCCCGAACCTGAGACCGACACCGGAGTCGGACCCGAGATGTTAACAAACTTTGAAAATTTTTCCAGACACTACCCAGTCTGAGTACTAGTCGCTTCAAAAATCATATCTTGAGTTTCACAACTCAAAATCAGTTTTGTGATTTTTCCCTGAAACTAGACTCATGTCCCCACATATGGATTTTTTCTAGAATTTTTGGTCGGGCCAACTAGTACAGTTTATTAGTCAAAGTCTCCCATGTTACAGGGGTCGACTACACTGACCTTTTCCCCTTACGACTGGGATATCTCTCTGCACAGAGCTTCAATACTGATGCCGTTTGTTTCTATGGAAACTAGACTCAGAGAGGAATCCATACATATATGGTATGACCCCTAATTATCTCTGGTCAATTTATAGTGAATTTCCAAAGGCGGAACAGTGAATCCAGAAACTGTTCTGGCCCTGTTCCACAAGAACCCGAATATCTCTTTTTGTACTGTTCCTATAATTGTTTCGTTACTTCCATATGAAAGTAGATTCATCAAGATTCGATTACATAATTTATTCACTATTTAATTCCACTCCTACGAATTCTTGTGATTTTTCCAATCCACACCACTGCTGCTATCAGCTTCTGTTTTCAAAGTGAACCTTACCTAATTTGGGGTTTCATGGACCAACTAGGGCCTTGTCATACATAAGCCCACATATGATCATACTTAGCCATTCTAGTGGCTGATCATTTGCTCAACACTTCCATTCCAACATAGTTACATCATGAAACCATCTATACATTCATAAAGTACTCGAAAGACAACAATGGGTAGTCCTATACATGCCATAACAAAATTCAACCAAAATAGTACCCAAAAGAGCCTTTGATAGTGTGGGCGACTTCGACTTCAAGATCCCGAGTCCGATAGCTGGAGAACCAAAAATCTATAAAACAGAGGAGCAATGTAACGAGTAAGCAATTTATGCTTAGTAAGTTTGAGCAAGGAATTCCAGCATGCACAAAGAATAGCACACATTTAGCTAAACGGAATATTTCATAATACGCAATTTACCGATATCAAACTTGCTTCACAACATTAACAACCCTTATGTACATACACAATAAACTAACTTGGCCGAAGGCCGGTAGCTCGTTTATCAACTGAGCGAACATTTATTTGTAAGGGCTCGATTAAATTCAACACATACGTAACATATCCCCATATTGGGATGTTTTTCGAGTATTCGCTGGAATTTTACAGCAAGCTCATTCATTACCAAATCACGTACCTTCGGGATTTAACCGGATATAGCTCCTCGTTCAAATGCCTTCGGGACATAGCCCGGTTTTAGTAACTCACACAATGCCTTCGGGACATAACCCGGATTTAACAACTCGCACGAATGCCTTCGGGACTTAACCCGAATTTAATAACTCGCACGAATGCCTTCGGGACTTAACCCGGATTTAATAACTCGCACGAATGCCTTCGGGACTTAACCCGGATTTAGTATCTCGCACAAAGGCCTTCGGATCTTAATCCGGATATATTCACTTAGCACAAAGCCTTCGGGACTTAGCCCGGACAGCATTCAATTAATCATGCACATCTAACAATAATTCATAGCACATTCATATTTCATTTTCGTTTACGAAACTCAAACACAAGGCACATATTGTCCTTGCACATTCGGCTCAATAGCCACACATAGAGCATGATTTAATCACATCGAAATTTAAGCTCTCTTACTCAAGAACTTACCTCGGGTGTTGTCGAACGATTCCGCTAGCTATTCAACCACTTTTTCCTTCCCTTTATCGGTTTATTTCCCCTTTGCTCTTGAGCTTAATCAAACAAATAAATTGATTTCATCATTTTAGGCATCAAAAGATGAACACAAGGCACTTAGCCCATATTTATACATTAGACATTAAAGTCTCATACATGCAAAAATCATGCATCAACACACATATTAGCTAATTTCTTGCCCTTGACCGAATATGCATGTCCATTTTTGGGGTCAATTTCAACACTTAATACACACATGTACACACTAGTAAAGCATCCTCCCCCTTTTCATCAATTTAACACATGCATTGCTCATTAACATGCAAAGTTACATTCGGCCTTAGCACACATCTTGCTAGCCGATTCTTCTCCATTTAGCAACCAATGCACATATGTGCTCACACAACAAAAAATGCTAAAAAGGAGGTTCAAGAATCATCAAGCCATCATCACATGCATCATTAACAAGCTTCATATTTTGCATGCAATGGCATTAACACAACCTCCACCTAGGCCGAATCTTAACTCATCCTCATGCCTCATCACCACAACATCAAACATCAACCAAGAATGATTCATCCATGGTCAAGTGCCATTTCCATCACATAGCAAGATTTAGACCATGGGTTAGGTAGAACTCAAGCTAACAACTAAAACATGCATGCCTCTCATGGAACATCATCAAACATACCTTAGCCTAGCTACGTGCATGGCCGAATCTCTTCACTTTTCTTCTTCTTTCCTCCTTAAAATTTTTGGCCAAGGATGAACCAAAGGATGAGAAAATTTTCTTTGTTTTTCTTTCTAGTTTTTGGCAAGCATGAAGATGAGAAAAGGATGAACAAAATTCCCCTTTCTCTTGTTTAGCTCACGGCAATGGGGGGACAAACACCACACACACATTTTTTTTTTCTTTTGTTTTCCATTTCTTTATTACCCATACTCCTTATTTTATTCTTCCACTAACAAAACATGTTTCATGACATGTTTTGCCCATCCTTCCTTGTCATGGCCGGCCACTACTCATTAGGGGGGGGAATTTGACATGCAAGTCCCCCTTTGTCCACATGCACTAGTAGGTCCTCACACATTGACCTATCACATTTAGAATTTTCTCACATAAGTCCTATTGACTAAATTCACATGAAATCAACCAAATTGAAGCTTGAAATTTTCACACATTCATAATTACATATTCTACACAATAAGTATCACATTCAAACATTTCGGTGACTCGGTTTAGCGGTCCCGAAACCACTTCCCGACTAGGGTCAACTTTGGGCTGTCACAACTCTCCCCCACTTAAGAAATTTTTGTCCCCGAAAATCTTACCGGTAAATAGGTTTGGGTATCGTTCTTTCATCGAGCTCTCGGTCTCCCAAGTAGCTTCCTCGATCCCGAGTTTGAGCCATAACACCTTTACTAGCGGAACTCTTTTGTTTCGCAACTCCTTCACTTCACGAGCTAGGATACGCATCGGTTCTTCTTCATAGCTCATGTCGACTTGAATTTCAACCTCCGATGGGCTAATTATGTGCGATGGATCAGATCGATAGCGTCGAAGCATCGAAACATGAAAGACGTCATGAATCTTTTCAAGCTCCGGGGGCAAAATCAATCTATACGCAACCGGACCAACTCGTTCGGAGATTTCGTACGGCCCAATGAATCTTGGGCTCAACTTGCCCTTACGGCCGAACCTGAGTATCTTTTTCCAAGGTGAAACCTTAAGGAACACTTTGTCTCCCACCTGATACTCGATGTCTTTTCGTTTCAAATCTGCGTACGATTTCTGACGATCCGTGGATACCTTCAGACTTTCACGGATTACCTTTACTTTCTGTTCAGCATCTCTAATCAAATCAACTCCGAAAATTTTGCTTTCACCGAGCTCGGTCCAAAACAATGGTGTACGGCATTTACGACCGTACAAAGCCTCATAAGGTGCCATCTTAATACTTGATTGAAAACTATTGTTGTAAGCGAATTCAATCAAAGGTAAATACCGTTCCCATGAACTACTGAACTCGAGGATGCAACATCTCAACATATCCTCAAGTATCTGAATTATCCGCTCGGATTGACCATCGGTTTGGGGGTGAAAAGCAGTGCTAAAATGCAGCTTAGTACCCAGAGCTTCTTGCAATTTCTTCCAAAATCGTGAGGTGAATCTCGGATCTCTATCCGACACGATAGAAACAGGTACCCGTGTAATCTCACAATTTGATAAACGTACAATTCAGCTAGTTTATCCAATGAAAAATCCGTACGTACGGGGATGAAATGAGCCGACTTAGTCAGTCTATCAACAATAACCCATATCGCAACCCTCTTACTTGCTGACAAGGGCAGTCCGGATACAAAGTCCATTGTGACTCGATCCCATTTCCACTCGGGTATCATGATCGGCTGGAGTAATCCTGAAAGCACTTGATGTTCCGCTTTCACTTGTTGACATATTAAACATCTCGAAACAAAGTCGGAGATGTCCCGTTTCATACCATGCCACCAAAATTGACGTTTCAAATCGTTGTACATTTTCGTACTCCCCGGGTGAATTGACATTCGGCTACAATGGGCTTCGTTCAGAATCATCGAAATGAGTTCCGAATTCCTTGGAACACACAAACGATTTCTGATCCTCAAACAATCATCATCATCAATTTGAAACTCCGATTCCTCGTTCGGAAAACACTTAGCCCGTTTTGCAACCAATTCATCATCGACTTTCTGAGCTTCACGAATTTGGTGAGTCAATAATGGTTTAGCTTTTAATTCAGCTACTAACACACTGTCTGGTAGAACAGACAAATGCACGTTCATCGCTCGTAAAGCAAACAATGACTTTCGGCTTAAGGCGTCCGCAACCACGTTAGCCTTTCCCGGGTGGTAATCAATGACAAGCTCGTAATCTTTCAACAACTCAAGCCAACGTCTTTGTCGCAGATTCAAGTCTCGTTGAGTCATCAAATATTTGAGACTTTTGTGATCCGAAAATACATGGCACTTCTCACCAAACAGATAATGTCGCCATATTTTTAAAGCAAACACGATGGCAGCTAGTTCGAGATCATGGGTCGGATAATTCCTCTCGTGTGGCTTCAATTGTCTCGACGCATAGGCCACGACTCGACCTTCTTGCATCAATACGCACCCAACCCAAGTAGGGATGCGTCACTATAAATGACAAACTCTTTACCTGATTCGGGTTGCACCAAAATTGGAGCTTCAGTCAAATGAGTTTTCAGTTGGTTGAAACTTTTCTGACATTTCTCCGTCCACTCGAACTTAACATCCTTTTGAAGTAGCTTCGTCATTGGTGTGGCTATCATCGAGAAACCTTTCACAAATCGTCGGTAATAACCGGCGAGCCCCAAAAAGCTCCGAACTTCAGTAATATTTCTCGGAGGTTTCCAGTCAAGTATGGCTAAAATTTTGTTCGGGTCAACTCGAATACCCGACGCGGATACCACATGACCCAAGAAGCTAACCTCTCTTAACCAGAACTCACACTTACTGAACTTAGCATATAACTGCTTATCCCGCAAAATTTGCAGCACTAGCCTCAGATGCCCAGCATGTTCGGTCTCATCTCTTGAATAGACCAAAATGTCATCAATGAACACAACTACGAACTGATCCAAATACGGTCTGAAGATCCGATTCATCAAATCCATAAATACCGCAGGGGCATTAGTGAGCCCAAACGGCATCACTAAGAATTCGTAGTGACCATATCTCGTTCTGAAGGCAGTTTTGGGAATATCTGGATCTCGAATTCCAACTGATAATAGCCCGATCTCAAATCTATTTTTGAGAACACTGAGGCTCCCTTCAGTTGGTCGAACAAATCATCGATGCACGGCAACGGATATTTGTTCTTTATCGTCACTTTATTCAGCTGACGATAGTCAATGCACAACCTCATGGTTCCGTCCTTCTTTTTCACGAACAATACTGGTGCACCCCAAGGTGAGAAACTTGGTCGAGCGAAACCTCTATCCGTCAGTTCTTGCAACTGAGCTTTCAACTCCTTTACTCAGTTGGTGCCATACGATACGGAGCTATCGAAATCGGCGTAGTCCCAGGTACAAGCTCAATACCAAACTCTACCTCCCGAACAGGTGGTAAACCCGGTAATTCTTCCGGAAAAACATCCGGGTATTCACAAACCACCGGCACAGATTCGGGTTTCTTTTCTAATTCTTTGTCATCAAGCACATATGCAAGGTATGCTTCGCACCCTTTTTTACATATTTCTGTGCCAACATTGCTGATATTACAGCTGGCATCCCCTCCAAGTCCGCAGACTCAATTCGGACTACTTCGTTATTTGCGCACCTCAAATCAATAGTCTTGCTCTTGCAATTCACAATCGCATCATGCGCGGTCAACCAATCCAACCCAAGGATAACATCAAATTCATCAAACGGAAAAGCATCAAGTCCGCTGGAAAACAGGAACCTCGAATTTCCAGGGGACATTTCTTACACACTTTGTCGACAAGCACGTAACGACCCAAGGGATTTGACACCCGAATTACGAACTCAGTAGACTCAATAGGTAAAGTCTTACTGGATGCTAAGGTTTCACATATGTAAGAATGAGTAGAACGGGGTCAATCAAAGCAATTACATTAGTATCAAAGAGGGTGAATGTACCGGTAATAACATCAGGCGAAGAAGCATCCTCGCGGGCACGTATAGCATAAGCTCTAGCAGGCGCACGGGCTTCGGATCTGGTTATATCATCTCTAGATCCTCTCTGACCACCACCAGCATTGCCCATATTTCCAGATGGTCTACCTCGAGCAGTGGTAGCACCCGGTCTCCCACTCTGATTTGCATTCTGTCCCGACAACCTCGGGCAATCTTTAATGAAGTGGTCCACTGATCCGCATTTGTAACAGGAGCGGTCAGGAAATCTACAACTCCCCGAATGCCATTTACCGCAATATCGGCATTTCGTCCTGTCTCGACGTTCATTCCCAACACTGGCGACCGAAGTGCCTCGTGTACCCACAGGGGTCGATCACGATCTCGTCCAAAAAGGCCCGAAGTGCCTCTAAACTGGCCCGCATCATCTCGAAATCTCTTCGATGTCTGTTGAAGAGACCTCCCGAGGATGTTTTACGAAACTCTCCAGTTCCCTCATCAACTCTTTGCTTTTCTTTTCTAAGCTCTTCGGCTTTACAAGCTCGTTCAACAAGTACCACGAACTCTTGTATTTCAAGAACGCCAACGAACATTTTATATCTTCATTCAGCCCATCCTCGAAGCGTTTACACATAACAGCTTCGGACGAAACACATTCCCGAGCGTATTTGCTAAGTCTAACAAATTTTCCTCGTAATCAGTAACCGACATGGAGCCTTGCTTAAGCTCAAGAAATTCCTTCCGTTTTTGATCAACAAATCTCTGACTGATATACTTTTTCCGAAACTCAGTTTGGAAAAACTCCCAAGTTACTTGCTCTCGGGGCACAATAGAAGTCAGAGTACTCCACCAATAGTAGGCAGAATCACGTATCAAGGAGATAGCACACTTTAGGCATTCATCGGGTGTACAAGATAGCTCATCGAGTACCCGGATAGTGTTGTCCAGCCAAAATTCAGCTTGCTCGGCATCATCGCTATCCATAGCCTTAAATTCAGTAGCCCCATGTTTTCGGATTCTGTCAACTGGGGCTTATGTGACCTTATTTGGTCCGTTACCGGCGGTATTGTAGGTGCGGGGGTAGTATTTGTTCGGGAATGGAGGTTGTGGAACAGCCATATTAGTTCGAATGTATTGGTTAAACCAATCATTCATCACGCTATAGAATGCTTGTCTAGCTTCATCATTCTGATTACTAGCATTAGGTTGAGAGTTTGCCGGCACTGTCCTTGTGCGGAGCAGGCGCTACACTCTCAAGATCATCAGCTACCTCTCGGTCACGATCGGGATCCATTACTATAAATAAACACATTTACAATTGTCGGAAATCACCACACTATCAAGTAATCACATAAAATGGCATGTATAGCTAGACCCAAAACATTACGGTAGTCCTAGAATCGACTAAACCGTAGCTCTGATACCAATAAAATGTAACACCCCGAACCCGAGACCGACACCGGAGTCGGACACGAGATGTTAACAAACTTTGAAAAATTTTTCCAGACACTGCCCAGTCTGAGTACTAGTCGCTTCAAAAATCATATCTTGAGTTTCACAACTCAAAAATCAGTTTTGTGATTTTTCCCTGAAACTAGACTCATGTCCCCACATATGGATTTTTTTCTAGAATTTTTGGTCGGGCCAATTAGTACAGTTTATTAGTCAAAGTCTCCCATGTTACAGGGGTCGACTACACTGACCTTTTCCCATTACGACTGGGATATCTCTCTGCACAGTGCTTCAATACTGATGCCGTTTGTTTCTATGGAAACTAGACTCAGAGAGGAATCCATACATATATGGTATGACCCCTAATTATCTCTGGTCAATTTATAGTGAATTTCCAAAGGCGGAACAGTGAATCCAGAAACTGTTCTGGCCCTGTTCCACAAGAACCCGAATATCTCTTTCTGTACTGTTCCTATAATTGTTTCGTTACTTCCATATGAAAGTAGATTCATCAAGGTTCGATTACATAATTTATTCACTATTTAATTCCACTCCTACGAATTATTGTGATTTTTCCAATCCACACCACTGCTGCTATCAGCTTCTGTTTTCAAAGTGAACCTTACCTAATTTGGGGTTTCATGGACCAACTAGGGCCTTGTCATACATAAGCCCACATATGATCATACTTAGCCATTCTAGTGGCTGATCATTTGCTCAACACTTCCATTCCAACATAGTTACATCATGAAACCATCTATACATTCACAAATACGAATGGTCTAATGCCATACTCCACTTCTACAAGCCATTTTCGCATGGCTGTACACTTATACATTTCATAAAGTACTCGAAAGACAACAATGGGTAGTCCTATACATGCCATAACAAAATTCAACCAAAATAGTACCCAAAAGAGCCTTTGATAGTGTGGGCGACTTCGACTTCAAGATCCCGAGACCGATAGCTGGAGAACCAAAAATCTATAAAACAGAGGAGCAATGTAACGAGTAAGCAATTTATGCTTAGTAAGTTTGAGCAAGGAATTCCAGCATGCACAAAGAATAGCACACATTTAGCTAAACGGAATAATTCATAATACGCAATTTACCGATATCAAACTTGCTTCACAACATTAACAACCCTTATGTACATACACAATAAACTAACTTGGCCGAAGGCCGGTAGCTCGTTTATCAACTGAGCGAACATTTATTTGTAAGGGCTCGATTAAATTCAACACATACGTAACATATCCCCATATTGGGATGTTTTTCGAGTATTCGCTGGAATTTTACAGCAAGCTCATTCATTACCAAATCACGTACCTTCGGGATTTAACCGGATATAGCTCCTCGTTCAAATGCCTTCGGGACATAGCCCGGTTTTAGTAACTCACACAATGCCTTCGGGACATAACCCGGATTTAACAACTTGCACGAATGCCTTCGGGACTTAACCCGGATTTAATAACTCGCACGAATGCCTTCGGGACTTAACCCGGATTTAATAACTCGCACGAATGCCTTCGGGACTTAACCCGGATTTAGTATCTCGCACAAAGGCCTTCGGATCTTAATCCGGATATATTCACTTAGCACAAAGCCTTCGGGACTTAGCCCGGACAGCATTCAATTAATCATGCACATCTAACAATAATTCATAGCACATTCATATTTCATTTTCGTTTACGAAACTCAAACACAAGGCACATATTGTCCTTGCACATTCGGCTCAATAGCCACACATAGAGCATGATTTAATCACATCGAAATTTAAGCTCTCTTACTCAAGAACTTACCTCGGGTGTTGTCGAACGATTCCGCTAGCTATTCAACCACTTTTTCCTTCCCTTTATCGGTTTTATTTCCCCTTTGCTCTTGAGCTTAATCAAACAAATAAATTGATTTCATCATTTTAGGCATCAAAAGATGAACACAAGGCACTTAGCCCATATTTATACATTAGACATTAAAGTCTCATACATGCAAAAATCATGCATCAACACAACATATTAGCTAATTTCTTGCCCTTGGCCGAATATGCATGTCCATTTTTGGGGTCGATTTCAACACTTAATACACACATGTACACACTAGTAAAGCATCCTCCCCCTTTTCATCAATTTAACACATGCATTGCTCATTAACATGCAAAGTTACATTCGGCCTTAGCACACATCTTGCTAGCCGATTCTTCTCCATTTAGCAACCAATGCACATATGTGCTCACACAACAAAAAAAAATGCTAAAAAGGAGGTTCAAGAATCATCAAGCCATCATCACATGCATCATTAACAAGCTTCATATTTTGCATGCAATGGCATTAACACAACCTCCACCTAGGCCGAATCTTAACTCATTCTCATGCCTCATCACCACAACATCAAACATCAACCAAGAATGATTCATCCATGGTCAAGTGCCATTTCCATCACATAGCAAGATTTAGACCATGGGTTAGGTAGAACTCAAGCTAACAACTAAAACATGCATGCCTCTCATGGAACATCATCAAACATATCTTAGCCTAGCTACATGCATGGCCGAATCTCTTCACCTTTCTTCTTCTTTCCTCCTTAAAATTTTTGGCCAAGGATGAACCAAAGGATGAGAAAACTTTTCTTTGTTTTTCTTTCTAGTTTTTGGCAAGCATGAAGATGAGAAAAGGATGAACAAAATTCCCCCTTTCTCTTGTTTAGCTCACGGCAATGGGGGGACAAACACCACACACACATTTTTTTTTCTTTTGTTTTCCATTTCTTTATTACCCATACTCCTTATTTTATTCTTCCACTAACAAAACATGTTTCATGACATGTTTTGCCCATCCTTCCTTGTCATGGCCGGCCACTACTCATTAGGGGGGGGGAATTTGACATGCAAGTCCCCCTTTGTCCACATGCACTAGTAGGTCCTCACACATTGACCTATCACATTTTAGAATTTTCTCACATAAGTCCTATTGACTAAATTCACATGAAATCAACCCAATTGAAGCTTGAAATTTTCACACATTCATAATTACATATTCTACACAATAAGTATCACATTCAAACATTTCGGTGACTCGGTTTAGCGGTCCCGAAACCACTTCCCGACTAGGGTCAACTTTGGGCTGTCACATAGAGAGTAAGCTCTAATTACATAAATCAAATCACACAATGAATATTTTTAATTTTTAGTGAGAAAAATAATTTTATGGGTTAAAAACTTAACTTGAGTAATCATGAAAAGTAGAATTTAATTAAAAATTAAATTTCACTATAATTTGACAATATCAACGCTCAAGGTGATATATATTGATTTAGCCAATAAATTTTATTTAAAAGAAAAAATCATAAGAGTTCTACTTGATAAAAATGTTACAAAATAATAATATTTAAATAAAAAACTTATATAGGGTGGACGTCACACCCTCTCTAGGATACTAGGGTTGTCGCCTATCACACATAGATGAGCTCTACTGAGCCTCTCATGTATTAGATATAATTATATATGTTATCTGAATTTTAAATCAACTCATAATTTATTCAACCCAATAATAGATTTTCTATTACCAAAATATTAATTAATTAATTAATTCTCTCAATCATGCTCTTAATCTAATTCTAATTCTGTTAACATCATATTGACTTTACCTTACTAGAATCTATGAGTAAATAAATTTAATTGTCTCGTTTCTTAAAATTGTGATGATTAATCAATTTAGTTTTCACCTTTGAACTTCAATTATTTAATTACAATCAATTAAATAATAATTCAAAGAAATTAAATTAATCACTAAGTCATCTCTTACTCTTATCGAGACAATGCATTCACTGCGGGTAGTGATATATGCAATCTATTTCTCTATTCGTCGTTTTCATTTAATCGACATATCGATTTCCATAAAGGTTTATGTTGATCTAGCAGAAAGACTGATTGAAAATATATAATTAGGGCTCAAATAATTTATAATTAAGTTCATACTCTTCATTTATTAATTACAACATTATCTAGTCATGAAATCAACCCATTAAATGTATTAAAACTCCCTTTTGTTATATGTCATTACGAAAGCAACTTAACATATGCTTGTCCAATAACCTTGTCATATGTGTGTTACCTTTAGAAAATATTTTTAATTTTTTGGGGTTAAATCTATTCATGAAATATGATATCATTTTATCTCATAATAACTATTACATCTTATTTTATGAAAAATTTAATTACTATTACACAGTAATTAAATCACTCATCTTAGACAAATGACTTGTGGCTATATTACTTTTTCATCAACCATGTAATGTTAATGAAAGGATATCATTTACTCTTAACCGAATTATGAATTCTACTGTTGTAAGTAAAACTATGTTATACATAAGTTATATACCCAACATAGCAGCTTTTGATTCGATTATCAATTGAACTCAAACTTTCAATATATCAAAAGTATATGAGTTACATACATATAGTCAGTTACTTACTCAGGATTGAGTACATCACACTATGAAAATCACAAGCGAATAACCAAAAAACGAATTTAGGATAAATTCAACTTAGGAATTGTCTGATGTATTGGCAATACAAACAATTACACTTATGTCTCTATCTTTTAGGAGTCATCCATTTCGAAACCCAAGATAAGGTATCTCCCCAATCGGACTTGATAAATAGCATAATGACCGCTTCCAAACTTGCGAACATCTGGGCTGAAAATACTGCAACAAAAATATAGAAAATAGAATAGCGATGTCTGCAATTATACATGTAAAATTGTAATATAGTTTTGTTTACAACGAAACACTTCGAGAAGTGTTCTGAGGATTGTACCCAATGCTGATTGAAGAAAATCACTATTAAATTAATTACAAAAAATATGTACTAATCTAGTTGAGGCATGAATTAGTAGTGTAACTCTAAAACAATAATTATTAACTAATTAAATTAATCTAAAATAAAAATAATAAAATTAATTAACTAATTTAACCTAAACTAAAACTAACCTTACGTTAACTATCGGTTTCTTCTATTTTTCATTTCAACTACGCGAGCCCCCTTAGCCTAGAATCAATTGTAACCCTAATGATTAATTAAGTCAACAATTACCCGTAGTTAAGTTTTTACCACCCTTTGCTATGAATACCCTCTTGGTTTCATCTTCAGCAAGGATTACCACATAAGATACCCTCTTGGCCTCACTTAGGCATATAAATACCCTCTCGGTCTCACTGCTTGGCATAAGTTCTACTCAACAGGATACCCTCTCGCTTCTACATGTCTAGATTTTTTACTAGGAGCATCACTTCATAATATACTAAGTCTCTTGAATAAACCCTTAATTTTAGGTTATTATTTACTCACTCAATGAATTAACGAAACAACCAGATCATATGGAATAAATATTAAGCACAAAATATATTCAAATATTCATACAAACATTCAATTGGATGAAATATAAATAGAAGAATGGGATAAGAGAATGCTCATGAATTGATCGATGAAATAGGGTGATTTTGAAACATCCTCTGCTTGCGATTATCTAATTGTGGAATAGGATCTCCCGATTAGGCAACATAAAAATAGACTAAACTAAAAACTAAATAAAACTATGTAAAGAAATTTGTCTATCTAAGTCAACTCCCCTTCTAATGAGGTTATAATGTGAATTATATAGGCTACGATCAAGGTATTAGGTGCCTAAAATACCCTTGAAGCAAGTAGGGTTTAACTAGGGAACAAAACCCTAATTAGCTACCAAAACATGATCACACTTACCTAGGTTTTCCTCGCATTGTCATGACGTCCAAGCACCCCTCGTCACGATGTCGCCTCTGTTTCGTACTTGGTTTCTTTGATATTCGGTGTTGCAACATTACGTGCTGGTGTCGCGACACTGAAATTTTCCCTTGTGTTCATTGGCCTAAAACGATGTCTTGCACACTTAAGTAGCTCGTTAGTGATACCTTATGCCTAAACTGGCCTAAAGGGTTATCGGAACACCTAAATATGCGTAAAAACACTTATTTTATTAAATTTAAACATTAAAGACTAAAATGTAAAACTAATCAAAATGACATTAAATTATGCCAAAAGCAAGCTCATTAAGTGTCGAAAAGACTCTAATTTGCCACAAAGAATTGTGGTAGACCAAACTTCCCCACACTTAACTGGTCGTTTGTCCTTAAGCAAGCAAAACAAGAAATGCAAAGAAAAACAAACCAAAACACTTAAAAGAAAATGTACTTGAGCATGATTCATACACGAAATTAGTTCGAAACACCTGAGATAGGAAAATTTGGCTAAACAAGACATTCTTACTAGATATACAAACGATTTGCAATTTTAATTTCAAACATGTTAGTTTAATAAGTTACAAGGCAAATAGGTTTAGGGATAGTTAAGCATATGCTTCCATCAAAACACATATACGGCGAGTACCACATCTATGTTTGATGAATATAGGCAATTAGAACTCTACCAACTTAGTTTCTTTGATCCATGTTTTGAACTCTAATATAGTATTGACAAGTATAAGCAACTTCAATAAGTATTTGTGCAATTATTTTTCTTTAGAAACAAGGGTCGCCTAGGTGGAGCTTTGAGTTGCAACACTGCTTATTTCTAAAACGGAAGTTAGATACGCAAAAATAAATTTAAAGCATTATATTTGGACGATCCGTCATTTCACCAAAATAAAATCTCCACGAAGTCCTAGAAACTTTAGCTCTTACTTGTTCATCATCGGGTTGACCGAAGCCTCATTCAAAAAGTACACAAATCAATCCTGCCTTGACTTAGGCCATTCCAAAATGTTCCTTTCGAGCCATTTTTCATCAAAATCCAATCCACTCCATTGCAGTTTCCGAGGGACCATGAATGATGGAATTACAAACTCAACTTCTTCTGAATTTTCCATCTTTATTTGAATGTTCCTTTCATGTGGCACATATTTAGTTGACTTATAGTATGGAATCTCTTCTACGAGGCTCAAAAAGCATAGAGGCTCCCTCACACTTACCTCATGACAATTTGGGGTCTTCTCGATATCACTAATACTTTACTTAGTGCTTCAATTTCCATCTCTTGTTGAAGATCAAACTTCAAGTCCTACGGTTCAATATCCTTACCGGAGGCCTCCCCCTCAACTTCAGTAGTGGTTGACTCAACAGATTTGTACACCGAAACATTCTCCCTAACTCGGAGTTGAACGAATGCTAACACGAGGTCCAGTTGATTCTGTATGGCTTCCATGTTTTCCTTGCATTCGAAAATGTCGTCCTCGAATGAACTCCCCCAAGTGGGTTGGTAGTGGTCCTTCTTATATTCTTTCCAATATACACTCTCATCCTCGTACGAATGTGAAAGATAAAGGTCATATGAGTCATATGTAAGGCAACCACCTACCTATCCTTTATTTTCACTTTCTACGAGACATGCATAACTATACAAATCATAACAAGGATCATATCCTTGTCTCCCTAAAGGGCCATAATCATCCCAGCTAAGCATAGAAGAACCATCCGCATCAAACACTAATGGTCATTCGGGCCACTTATATTTAGCATTAAACATGACCCTTAGTCAACAATATATCAACAAGAAAAAGACAAAAAGCTCATGAAAACAAAAATACATCATATCTATAAACTTTAATTTTGCTACTTATCTCTACGTAGAAGTACCAAACTAGAACTTACTCAATTTTGCACCGTCTCCTTGGCAATGATGGCAACAACTTTGACCGTGTGCTCGCGTGTGTATAAAACAAATGATTTTATAAAACAAATTTAAAGCACGATTTTACTGCAAGCGTACAGGTCAGTTGTCATATTTGTAGTGTTACAATGGAACGCTAGAGTATTCCAAGGATCGAACCTAAATGAGGTGGTGATTAAGTGATAAATAGCATACACTATAGAGTCTAAGCGGCTACCGATATGATTTTATAGCACGGTAGATCATAACAAGAAAGTTTTGTTAGAAAATTAAATATGCTAATCTAAAGACCAAATTGTAAAGAGTACAAAACTAATAGATTAATCAATATATGACTAACGGTGGTTGGTTGATTTCGATGTGGTTTTTCGGTCCTCAAATGAAGGACCTAAATGACTTAAATTACTAAGTGGTTCCATTTTATCTTTTGATCTCAATTTTTCTAAGTTAGACAAATTAATCCGATTTATCTTTCAATCTCAACTGTTAATTTGGGACTAATGAATTGGTGCACAACAAGATTACCTCTCGATCTCACTTGTCTAGATATTCCCTTAGGGGTGTTAATTCCTAGGTTTTTAGATCTTTTCTATTTAGTCCAATATACTATGATTTAGTCCTTTTTCCAAAAAATCAACTTACCTACATGTAACACCCCTAACCCATATCCGTTGTCAAAATAGGGTTTCAAAGTATTACAGAATATACATAATCTAAATCATTCATTTCAAAACATTTCTAATCATAATATAATTCATCATCAAACATGCATAACTTCCCTTATTCAAGCCTTCGAGGCCTAAAAATCACTTTAGAAATAATTTGGGACTAAATCGGAAACATTTGAAAAAATTAGGAAAAGTTAGAAAAATTTTAACTACAAGGGTCACACAGCCTTGTGACTCACATGGCTGAGACACAAGCTCGTGTCTTAGGCCGTGTGGACATTCGAAGTAGGGACACACGGCCATGCCGCAGCCTATGTCTGTGCTCGTGTAACTCTCTGAATTGGGTCACACGGCTATACCATACGCCCGTGTGCCAGGCCGTGTAACCTTTTGAAATAGCCTCGCACGCCTTTGTGCTAGCCGTGTGTCTCACACGACCAAGTTACATGCCCGTGTGTCTGGCCTTGTGGACCTAAAATGTGCCTTAAACAATAAGTTTACCATTTTCTACTTGCTTGGGCATTAAACAACTCAAAAACCATTAGTTTAACCTATTCAAAACATGATTAAACATACCCAAAACATGCCAAAACAATCATTCTAGGTTCCTAACCAATGTACCTTCATTGGTACCACATTTATATCATCAAAACGTATAATCAATACATTATTCAAATCAATGTTCCAAACATACCAAAATCACTCCATTTAGCCTAGTTAATAACCACCTAAACATCACTTGTAAATTCACAAACACTTAACAATCTTATGTTCAAAATAACATACCCAAATTACGGCACTAAACATAACATATGTTTATATACATACCAAACCAACATTATACTCAAACTCAACTATATAACATATACCAAATTCATTAAAAACCTAAATACATCCTAGGTACATGCCATTACAAAAGATAAACATCACCACATTTGAGATCGGGACCGTTGCTGCATGCTGAATCGGCGATCAAAAAAAGAGAAGTACGTAACCTGCGCGCGGAAAACAAAACTATACGCTGAGTAAAACTCAGTAATATTTCTATAATCCGAACAACTAAAGACATAACAATATATGAATGCTAAAATTGAATTATTCAATCATTATTATAACTAAGAATATCTTTATAAGATATCATCCTTTCAAATTAATACATATTAACGCATCATTCTATATTGTATTCAATTTTTCACATGATTTCATACTTGATTTGGCTTTAAAAATTATTTCAACTCCCATCACTTACTATATAAATAGCTTCCATATATCAATCAACATTGCATTTATACAATGGCACAACTCATTCTATATTCAATTCATGAGTACATAACTCATATTTTTCTTTTGTTCACAACAATTTCACATTTCATTTTTCAATCTATTATCTCATTTCCATTCCACATATTATGTCATTTTAATATCAAATATAGAACTTTATTATTTATTTACCCTTATTAACACGACTCAGACTCGGACAGATCAACGGATCCAAACAACACACCAGCTGGCACCTAGTGCCTCTTGGATAAATCCCAAGTAATAATTGCACCTAGTACTATATAACTTGACACCCACTTTCATCGATTAAACCAAAGCAAATTGGCACCCAGTGTCTCATCGACTCGAAGTCGAAAAAATCCATGAACTCTTCTTATCCTATGGCATGCCATCTAATACAGTTAATAGGGTTTTATTTCACTTTTCAAATACAACCAATATTCAATTATCATATTTGCACATTATCACAATTACACATATATTCATTTCAAATTTCCAATTACTGAATACATTCATAACATATGCCAAATCAATCAAATTCAATCAACTATGAACTCAATTTAATTGTAAAGCACATTAATTCTCACCTCCAATGCTTACCATATGCAAAAATTTCAAATGCAATAATTTACAACTTAGTTTGGATTATAGAAACGCAAACCGTAGATTCTGAGCTATTCGACGTTGATTTTACCCTTCCCCTTTTTAGTTGAGGATTCTAGTACGATGTTAGCTACGGAATCAAAACAATTAGAACACATTAATACAACACAAACACAATTTAATTTCACATTGACTATTTCAATGTTTACTCAATATTTGCTTAAATTTCAATTTAGTCCCTAAACCGAGAGTAATTTTTATTATTCACATTTAATCCTATATTTTTATACTAATTTCACTTTAAGCTAAATTTAGCTTCCTATTTTTAATTAAACCCTAGATTTCAAAATTTTCACTATTTAGCCCCTATTACACAAAATTTACAATTTATTTTACAATTTAATCCTTTTACATTTCTAGCTTAAAAATCTATCAATTTAATCTGTAATACTAAAACTATTCAACATTAACAACATTTAAAATCTTAATAATTGCTAAAATTTCAACATGGGTTGGCTAGTACTAAACACCGGGATTCCAAAAATATAAAAATTATAAGAAAATGAACTAGATTGACTAACCAATTAAAGTTTAAAACTTAAAAGGCCTTAGTCCGTGTGTCTTTCTCCTATCTTCTTTCTCTTTCTCTTTTTATTTGTTTATTTTTAATTTGTATGTTCTCTTTCTTTTATTTCCTATTTTGTTTTATTGTACTAACTATTATTATTATTATTAAATAATACATATATACATATCAATTTCATTAAATTAATTATAATATATAACATATATATATATTAAACTATTGTAAATATAATACAACATTAATGCCGTCTACCACATTAAAAATTTGGATAAATACTATTTTAGTCCCTTTATTAATTTTAATCTATAATTCAAATTTTTCCCTATACGCGATTTAGTCCTTATACTATAATAACTCTTAATTCAAGCAAATTCGTTTAACTGGAACCTAATTAACTACACAACTAGCTTCGTAAATATTTATTAAAAATATTTACAAGTCTGATTTACGGGAACAGAGTCCTAGGAAAGCACTTTCTGACACACCTGACTATAGGATCGTTACAATTCTCTCTCTAATTAAATTTCGTCCCCTAAATTTACTTGAAAAGAGGTGGAGGTATTGAGATGTCATCGTCTCTTCCGGTTCCCAAGTCGTTTCCTCGACACTATGACTACGCCATAGTACTTTCACTAATGGAACTTGCTTGTTACGTAACCCTTTTACCTTGCGAGCCAAAATCTCAACTGGTTCTTTTTCATTCGCCAAATCGGGTTGAATCTTAATGTCTTCCATCGAAATAACGTGCGACAGATCTGATTAGTATCTTCTAAGCATTGAAACGTAAAAAACGTCATGCATTTTCTACAATTTCTCAAGCAAAGCTAAACGATACGCAATTGGTCCCAACTCTTTCCGTGATCTCATACGGTTTGATAAAACGAGGACTCAACTTTCGTTTTCGACCAAATCTTTTTCTTCCAAGGCGAAACTTTAAGAAATACTTTGTCACCAACAGAATATTCAATATCTCGACGTTTTAAATCTGCATATGGTTTCTGTCGATCAAAAGCTGTCTTCAATTTATCTCAAATTTTCTTAACAATATCTTCCGTTTCTTGAATTAATTCTGGCATGATCATTCTTCTTTCACCCAATTCCAACCATCAAACAGTTGTTCGACACTTATGACCGTGAGGCTTCATATGGAGCCATCTGAATACTCGACTGAAAGCAATTGTTGTATACAAATTCGGGCAAAGGTAAGTAACGCCCCCAATCCGATTCAAAATAAATAACACAAGTAGGAAACATGTCTTCCAAAATCTGAATAACATGCTCAGATTGTCCGTCTGTCTACGGGTGAAAAGCTGTACTAAAATTAAGTCACTTACCAAGAGATTCGTGCAACTATTTCCAAAATCTCGAAGTGAAATGCAGGTTTCGATAAGAGATTATCGACATAGGTTCACCGTGCAATCTCACAATTTCTTGAATATAAACTTCAGCAAGCTTTTGAAGTGACCAATTAGTCTTAACCGCAATGAAATGAGCTAATTTCATGAGTCGATCAACAATCAACCACACAACATTTTTCTTACTTGACGATAAAGGTAACCCCATTACAAATCCATCATGATATTGTCCCATTTCCACTCAGGAATAGAAATAGGCTAAAGTAATCTGGTGGGAACTTGATGTTTTACCTTAACTCGCTGACAAGTTAAGCATTTAGCCACATATTTGACCATGTCTCTTTTCATTCTTGGCCACCAATAGGGTTCTTGATGACCGCGATGCATTTTCGTCCCTCTAGGATGCAAAGCAAAAGGACTATCATGAGCTTCACGAAGTATCAACTCTTTTAATTCTGAAACATCCAGAACACAAATTCAATTATGAAACCTTAAGCAATCACAATCATCAATGCTAAAATTTTCTAATATGCCATTCTGAACCATTTCTCTTTTCTTCGCCAACTTGTCATCATCTAATTGCGCTGACTTGATTCGATCAAACATAACTGGTTTTATCTTTAATTCAACCAATAAGCTTCCATCGCCATTGATATTGAGCTGATCAAACATTGCTTACAATTCAACCGCTACTTTTTTACTCAATGCGCCAGCTACGACATTAGCTTTACAAAGATGGTAATCAATAACACAATTGAAATCTTTCAGAAGTTTGACCTAACGTCGTTGTCTCAAATTCAACTCCTTTTAAGATAGAAGGTATTTGAGACTCTTATGATTGATATAGATATGAAACTGTTCATTGTATAGGTAGTGTCTCTAGATCTTTAGAGAAAAAACCACAGTAGCTACCTCTAAATTGTGCATCGAATAATTATGTTCATGCGTCTTTAGTTGACGAGACACATAAGTGATCACTTTCCCATCTTGCATCAAAATACAACCAAGACCGCTCAAAGAAGCATTAGTATAGAGCACAAAACCCTTTCCTGATTCTAGTAAAGTTAAAACTGGCACTTCAGTCAATATTTGCTTCAACTTCTCAAAACTTTCTTGACACTGATCGTCCCAGGCGAATTGAACATTCTTATGCAACAACTTTGTCATCGACAAAGCTATCTTCAGAAATCCATTTACAAATCTTTGGTAATAACCAACTAGTCTAAGAAAACTGTGAACCTCTAACAAATACCTCGGTGCTTTCCATTGAACAATTGCCTCAATCTTTTTCGAATCAACTCTAATCTCATTTTGCCAAGATAATATGACCCAAAAATACCACCTCTAATAACCAGAATTCACACTTGCTGACCTTTCTATATAATCGTTTCTCTCGTAACACTTGCAAAATCGTAACACTTACAAAACAACTCTAAGATTCTGCTCATGCTCGGATTTAGATTTCGAATAGATCAAAATGTTATCAGTAAATACTACCACAAATTGATCCAAATACAGTTGGAAAATACGGTTCATAAGATCCATAAATATTATCGGAGCGTTCGCCAACCCAAAAGGCATCACTAAGAATTCATAATGGCCATAACGCGTACAAAATGCCGTCTTCGACAAGTTACAGTCTTTCACTTTCAATTGATAATAACTCGATCTCAAATTGATCTTTGAAAAGACAGAAGCTCCTTTTAGTTGATCGAATAAGTCATCAATATGAGGTAGAGGGTATTGATTCTTATTCGTCAACTTATTCAATTGTCGATAGTCAATACAAAGCCGCATTGAACCATCTTTCTTTTTGACAAAAAACGCTGGAGCTCCTCAATGCGATATACTAGGGCATATAAAGCCGCGATCCAGCAAATCTTTCAAGTGCACTTTTAATTCTTTCAGCTCTGTGGGTACCATACGATAAAGGAACATTAACACTGGAGTCATACCATGAAACACTTCAATTACTAACTTAACCTCTCAATCTGGTGGTAATCTCAATAATTCCTCGGGAAACACATCAGGGAATTTGCAAACAATTCAGATTTTACTGCACTGACTATCACCAGAATTCAAATTGATAACATAGGTTAGAAAAGCTTCACAGCCTTGATCAAGAAGTTTATTAGCTCGAATTGATGAAATGATACAAGTTGAACCACTCATCCAAACACCATTCACCTCAATCATACCACCACCTTCACTTTGGACAACAAACTTTTTTTTACGGTAATCTAGAATCATCCCGTGCTCTGTAAGCCAATCCATGCCCAAAATCATATCAAAATCACCAAACGAAATTATCAACAAATCAACAGGGAAGGTTATATTCGGTATCACTAACGGACACTCCTACACACCTGATCTATTAACACAGATTGTCCCAACAGACTAGACACCACTATTGATACTCTAGACGTCTCAGATTTTAAACTTTTCGACTTAACCAATTCAGTATTAACATACGAATGTGAAGGTCCCGGATCTATCAAACCATAAACATGTTCTAAATGTAATAAAAAGATACCTATCACAATGTCATTAGCATCGACATCATCACATGTTTGCACAACATTAGCTCGGGCTGGCATTTTGGCCTCTGACTTAACATCATTTCATTTTTCTAGCACCATCTCTAAAAAATGAACCACCTTGACTTGACCCATGACCCCTAGGTGGAGGCACAGATCTCTAAGATGTAACAGGGGAGCATTCTTAACATTCGAACACTCTCTAGCAAAATGTTCTGTGGATTCACAACGAAAGCAACCTCGAGTTAACTTCCAACATTTACCATGGTGCTTTTTCTAGCAATGCACACAAATCGAAATATCAATATCTCTGATTGGACCTCGTATACTACCAGTGGACACAGTCGGTTTTCTATCACGATTTCTATTAACTCTATCTAACTTAAAATTTAACCTCCAGCTACCACGAAATTCTTTTGATCTCTTTGGTTGTGGATTTGAACTAGCAGCTCCAGAATGCTTTCCAACAGTATGAGTAGTCTCAGTCTTTTTATCAAAACCCAGAACTTGTTCTACCATTCTCACTCATTCATCTAAATCTGCAAACTCATTAATTCTGTGCGATACTAACTGTACCCGTAACTCATCGCGTAACCCATGCAGAAATCGCTTGCAACTATCAATTTCTTTCAACACAAACTCAACAACTTACTTACTAAGTCATGAAAACTCTCCTTCATAATCAACCACAGATATTCCATCTTGTTTCAACATAAAAAACTCTTGTCTTCTATCTTCGATATATAGTTCACCCACATATTTCTTTTGGAATTCTTTTTGGAAGAATTCTTAATTAGCCTGATTTCTAGATACGTGGCGTGTCACTGATTTCCACTAGGTGTATGCTTCTCCTTGCAGTCGAGAAACAAGACATATAACGCTTTCACGCGGGTTGCATTCAAGTTGTTGCAAGATGTGCTTAGTAGATTCAATCCAAAATTCAGCTGCAGAAGGGTCAACTCCTTTTAAACCTAAGAATTCGATCGCACCGTATCTACGCAACTCTTTAATTGGAGCCCAACAAATAGTAGGTGCAGATGTCGTAGCGGATGTAGTTCTCGCAACATGCTGAAGAGCATCAATGATAGCTCGAAGTAACTGTGAGTCACCTTCTCCCTTAGCATTACATCGCTCAATGTTAGGTTGTTGAATACTAACTGGATTAACACTCAATGTTACCGATTCGGTTCCATCTAACTCATTGGAGACATCATCTCTCGTATACATCTCTTGATCAACATCATTATTATAATCATCCGACATTTTTAACTATAAAACAAAAACAAATATATCAGCATCCAAATCCCGACTCAATTCGACTCAACTATGGCATGTACCTATAGATTCAATTCTGAGCTCGATTTAGTCCATGAATTGACTAAACCTACAAGCTCTGATCCACTAATTGTAACACCCCTAACTTATATACGTTGCCAGAATAGAGTTTCAGAGTATTACAAAATATACATAATCTAAATCATTCATCTCAAAACTTTTCAATAATCATAATATAATTCATCATCAAACATGCATAACATTCCTTATTCAAGCCTTCGAAGCCTAAAAATCACTTTAGGAATGATTTGGCATTAAATCGGGAACATTTGAATAATTTAAGAAAAAGTTAGAAAAATTTTAACTGCAGGGGTCTCACGGCCATGTGGACATTTGAAGTAGGGACACACGGTCGTGTCCTAGCCCATGTAACTCTCTGATTTGGGTTACGTGGCCAAGCCTGACATCTGTGTGCTAGGCCGTGTAACCTCTCAAAATGGCCTCGTACGCTTGTGTGCTAGTCGTGTGTCTGGTCGTGTGGACCTAAAATGTGCCTTAAACAAGAAGTTTACAATTTTCTACTTGCTTGGGCATTAAACAACTCAAAAAACATTCGTTTAACCTATTCAAAACACGATTAAATACACTTAAAACATGCCAAAACAATCATTCTAAGTGCCTAACCAATGTACTCTCATTGGTACCACATTTATATCATCAATACATCATTAAATCAAAGTTCAAAACATATCAAAATCACTCCATTTAGCCTAGTTCATAAGCATCTAAACATCATTAGTAAATTCAAAAACACTTAACAATATTAAGCTCAAAATAACATACCCAAATTATGGCATTAAATATAACATATGTTTATATACATGCCAAACCAACATTATACTCAAACTTAACTACATAACATATACCAAATTCATTAAAAACCCAAATACATCCTAGGTACATACCATTACAAAAGATAAACATCACCACATTTGAGATTGGGATTGTTGCTGGATGCAGAATCAGCTATCAAAAGAAAAGTACCTAACCTGCGCATGGAAAACAAAACTGTACGCTGTGTAAAACTCAGTAATATTTCTATAACCCAAAAAATTAAAGACATAACAATATATGAATGCTAAAATCGAATTATTCAATCATTATTATAACTATGCATACTATTACAAGATATCATCTTTTCAAATTCATACATATTAACGCATCATTTTATATTGTATTCAATTTTTCACATGATTTCATACTTGATTTGGCTTTAACAATTATTTCAATTCCCATCACTTGCTATATAAATAGCTTCCATATATCAATCAACATTGCATTTATACAATAGCATAACTTATTCCATATTCAATTCATGAGTACATAACTCATATTTTTCTTTTTCTCACAACAATTTCACATTTCATTTTTCAATCTATTATCTCATTTCCATTCCACATATTATGTCATTTTAATATCAAATATAGAACTTTATTATGTATTTACCCCTTATAACACGACTCAGACGGATACACTGATTCAACCAACACACCAGTTGGCACCCAGTGCCTCATTGGAGAAATTCGAAGTAATAATTGTGCCCAACGTTATATAAATTGACACCCAGTGTCTCAACGATTAAACCGAAGCAAATTGGCACCGAGTGCCTCATCGACTTGAAGTCGAAGAAATCCCTGAGCTCTTCCTATCCTATGGGATGCCATCTATTTTCTACTCAATCCAATACAGTTAATAGGGTTTCATTTCACTTTTCAAATACAACCAATATTCAATTCTCATATTTGCACATTATCACAATTACACATATATTCATTTCAAATTTCCAATTACTCAATACATTCATAACATATGCCAAATCAATCTAATTCAATCAACTATGAATTCAATTTAATTGTAAAAAACATTAATTCTCACCTCCAATGCTTACCATATGCAATAATTTCAAATGCAATAATTTACAATTTAGTTCGGATTATAGAAACACAAATAGTAGATTCGGGGCTATTCGACGTCGATTTCATCCTTCCCCTTTTAGTCGAGAATTCTTGTACGATGTTAGCTACGAAATTAAAATAATTAAAATACATTAATACAACACAATTCAATTTCACATTGACTATTTTAATTTTTACTCAATATTTGCTTAAATTCCAATTTAGTCTCTAAATCGAGTCTATTTTTTATCTTGCACATTCAATCCTCTATTTTTATACTAATTTCACTTTAAGCTAAATTTACTCCCTATTTTCACTTAAACCCCTAAATTTCAAATTTTTCATAGTTTAGTCCCTATTACACAATTTTGTTCTACAATTTAATCCTTTTCCATTTCTAGCTTAAAAATCTATCAATTTAATCCCTAATACTAAAACTATTCAACATTAACAATATTTAAAATATTAATAATTGATAAAATTTCAACATGGTTCGAGTAGTACTAAACACGAGGATTCCAAAAATATAAAAATTATAAGAAAAGAGACTAAATTGACTAACCAATTGAAATTTGAAACTTAAAAGCCCTTAGGCCATGTGTCTTTCTCTTTTTAAACTTAAAAGCCCTTAGGCCATATGTCTTTCTCTTTTTCTTTTTTCTTTTTAATTTGCATGTTTTCTTTCTTTTATTTCCTATTTTGTTTTATTATACTAACTGTTATTATTATTAAAAAATACATATATACATATCAATTTCATTTAATTAATTATAATAAATAACATATATATTAAACTATTGTATATAATACAACATTAATGTCATCTACCACATTAAAAATTTAGATAATTACTAATTTAGTCCCTCTATTAATTTTTAATCTATAATTCAACTTTTACCCTATACGCGATTTAGTCCATATACTATAGTAACTCTTAATTCAAGCAAATTCTCTTAACCAAAACCTAATTAACCATACAACTAGCTTCATAAATATTTATTAAAAATATTTACAGGTTTGATTTATAGGAACGGAGTCTTGGGAATGCACTTCCGCGAGTTCGATTTATAGGAACCGAGTCTTAGGAATGCACTTTCCGACACTCCTAACTATAGGGTCATTACACTACATCTCCATCAACCAACCACCCTTTGAGGTTTAGCTACTTATGCTAAAAATAAAGATAATGGACTTGGAAATGAAAAGCAAAGAAACCATTAAAGTAAAGCTTAAGGAAAATATAAAAGTTTAGATTTTTATGCAAGAAAACTTAAAGAACATGAAACTAAAGGCATTCAACAAGAAAATCTAAAGCAATAAACATAAAAGGAACAAACTTTAGCTGATTTAAAGTAAAAGAAATTGGAATACATTAAACTAAAACTATAAATGTCTTGCAACCAAGGTACAGGAACTAGAAGTGAAAATAAACCTAAGCTACAGTGATAACTAACTTAACTAACACTAAGAACATTAAGAACAAGAAGTAAGTGCAGAAAAAGATACTTTAAAACTAAGAAGGAAGAAGAGAAAATAAAAACCTTAGAAAAGTTGCAGGAAAACTAAGAGAAAACCTAGAAAAACTAAAGCTAAAAACTGAATTAATGTGTGTCTCTTTTCTCCTTAGCCAAAATTGGTTGTTTTAGGTTTAATACTAATGAAATTTCATTGCCAAACTTGCTTCTACACGAGCCTTATGTGATTGGTGCATCGGGTGGAAAAGACTACCCTTTTTGTCCAATTTTGTCTTCTCACGATATCGGTGTCGTGATATCCAAAAGAGGATATCATGATACCCTAATCAGTTTTGAACTTGGGGTCTTTTTTGAGGGTGGATATCACTATACCCAAAGTGGATCTTGTGATACCACTGAAGGGTGGTATCTAATCTTCAATCCTATTGGAGATATCATGATTCTAAGGTATGGATATCACGATACCCTTTTGTTTGGTGTCATTCTTGCTTGTTTTCAACCTCCAACATGTCCCTACACCATTTAACCATACATTAGTCCCTTTGATGACACTATTGGCCAAATTTGGTCAAAAAATAAGTAAAAACATTATATTTACACTTATTAACTTAAAATATAAAAACTACGAAAAACCCGTTACTTTTCTTGAGAATAAAGCTCCTTAAGTATACTGGGAAACCTAATTTGCCATATCAATTTATAACAGATCAATGAGCTTTAGATCTTGTCATCATGACAAGACCAAGACAATGAGTCACATTGTGACGAAGAGCTCCTTCACATCATGATGCCAACTTAGCATTCTAAAACTTTTCATTTTGGTCATTTTTTTTATTTCGATATATTTGATGAACTGATTTTTTAGCCGTATCTAGATCAGTTCGACGTATTCTTTATCGAAGATATTCTGGTGTACTCTAAGATTAAGGATGACCATGATGAGTATCTTAGAGTAGTAATTCAAATACTCTGAGAGAAGCAGCTCTACACTAAGTTGATCAAATGTGAGTTCTGGTTGGGAGAGGTAAGATTTTTAGGGCATGTGGTTTCTGTTCAGGGGATCTGGGTTATCCTAGGAAGATTGAGGCTGTGCTTGATTGGAAACAGCCTAAGAACATTTCTGAAATCCGTAATTTTCTAGGTCTGGTGGGTTATTATTTACAGTTTGTTGAGGGGTTCTCATTGATTGCAGCTCATCTGACTAAGCTTCTACGCTAGAATGTTCCTTTTGTCTGGACTGATGCACAACAATCGAGCTTTGAAAAGCTCAGTTTTTCTAACTTAGGCTCATGTTCTAATACAACCTGAATCTGGTAGGGAGTTCGTGGTGTATACGAATACATTGCTCGTCAATTTAAGATATGTTCTAATGCAAGATGGTAAGGTGGTGGCTTATGTATTTTGACAGCTTAAGTCATATGAGGGAAATTATCTGATGCATGATCTTGAGTTAGCTGCTGTGGTGTTTGCATGAAAGATATGGAGGTGTAATGCTCGGGTTTGTGCAAGTGTACACAGTCGTTATCAAGTAATAAGTAAGTATGGATCATCTCCACAGGGATTGTATTTGTGATAAGTTAATTAATTTGTAAAATTATATTAACAATTTGATAAATAAAAACAATACAATTGAGAAGTGATGATTAAAGTATATTAAACCAAATGCAATGATCCTTGATGTGATTTATCCTAACATGCAACTATATGAATGAAATAGATTTTAGCAGAATTAACACAATAAGCAACAATTATAACAGAAATAAGCTAAGACAATTACTTTAATTAAACTTAAATTATTATCAACATGCTTATGAATATTCGGAAAAACATTCCATGGCAACTCGATCTTTCATGAGTTTGGAAACCACATTAGGTCCTTTCGGAATCCTTTACTTAGCAAATACGTATTTTACGGATCCTTATTTACTAAAGGTTTCTTAGTATTCGTTCGAGGTAACAGGGACATGTTAGGTTTGAAACAGTTTAATCACACAAATCTAAAAACTATGCAGATAACAGAGCCTAGTTAGGGTTGTTATGTAACCTACAATTTAATCAAGTTAGGATCTAAATTGAGCATGCACATTTCAATTTTGTGTCCATTAGCCATCGTCTGGTTAGGAATGCTCAGCTAATTCAGGTGCATTTCAATCATGTATAAATGAAATACAGGCTTGATTTTAATTGAAAACATGATCGATTGACGCACAAACATTATAAGCATGAATCAATTAATTATTATTTAATCAAAGCAATCATCCTAGCTTAAATAAAATTAAGCTATCGTTGTTGTAAATAAGAATAGTGAACTATAGCAAACATTCTTGAATTAAATTAAAGAAAAGAATGATTAAACCCAAATCAAAGTGGCTGTCACCCAAGACTCTGACTGACAAGGGCTCATTCGTTCCTTCACTTTGCTCCTTTGCTGATGGCTCTCCGAGGTGGCCGACCATGGGCTTTTTAAGAGGCTAATTTGCCAAAAATCTTTATACAAAGATGATGATAGGTGTGAATGGTAAGAGAATTGAGAGAAGAGAGAATGATGAATGAGTGAGGGATAACTGAGGGATGAAGGATGAGGGATGAGGGATGATTAGAAAAGTGAGAAATGTGTCTTATTTATAGGTGAGACAAGGGAGCTAGTTTGCTAAAAATAAGAGTGTCCATCTTTTGCAAATTCATCCAAGGGTGGCCAGCCATGATTTGTGGAAATGTGGCTGATTTTTTGCTTGATTTCAGTGCCACATCATCATCAGGATCAGGACTCGGTCAATTGCAAATATCCGGGAAAATCTCTGATTTCTTCAACTCTTCAAGGACCTTGTGTAATTAAACCAAAATTTGATTTATGAACATCCACATGCAGCCAAATTTTGAGTTGACTTGGTCCTCCATTTGGATGGTTTTGTAATCAACATAAAGCTCTCAGACCTATCCAGCAATAGTAGATAATTTAGAGGACCAAAAAATGTAATTTAACCACTTTAATTAATCAATTTACTTAATTAATTAAAACCCAATTTATTAATGAAACATATTAAAATAAATTATTAAATATAACTTTATATTTTATTATTTAATTTAATCATGCATGACCCACTTTATAGCTTGAAAATATAATATTGTCAAATTAATATAAAAGAAGCCATTTTCTGCATGAAAACTATATAATAAAGCATAAAATCACATTTTAATAGTTTCTATGTCCCAATTTCATATTTTCATATATTTCATTAATTTATTGAGTAATTACTTGGTTTAAACAACAAATTTAAGTAAAAAGGTGACGAATTATATAGGAAAAATCCTATATATTTTTCAGTTTACACACCCCCAAACTTAAATCATTGCTCATCCTGAGTAATGTTCATGCACAACACAAGGCTTAGCTAAAGCAAAATTGCTAAAAGTGTAAGCAGCATCAATCCTTACCCCATAATCATGTATTCATAAATTCATGCTCATATATCTTCTTTATTAACAAGTAAATCACACGCAAACATTTTGAAAATTTTATACTAAGTTTCAAGATATGCCAACAAGAATCATAGTATGTATATATGTCACAACCATAGATAATAGTCTTCATTCAACATAATTTCTCATCAATCAAGCAAAACAATCATAAGGCTTATTTATGATCTTCATATGCTGAACTTAGTACTTCCTCTCCACTAATGTAGGTAACATAATCATCAAATCAATAGGTCTTTTATAAGGTTGAATGGGGCTCGGTCAAAAGGTAGGGATTTTAAGAGATGGGACATTTTGGTTTCAAAATCTTAACCTTTAACTTTGTCTTGGATTTTTCGAAATACAACCTTTTTCTTTAAGTGAACCTTTGGAATATCCCCAAACTTATTTTGAACTCATGCTCATATATTTTTCTTTGTGGAAACTAAGCAAACTTTTCTTCGCTCTTTTTTTTTAGCATGAACATGTACATCCTTTGAAAATTTCCTTAAATGTCATTTACCAAGACAACTTTAGTTAAAGACGGGTGCACAAAATTAGGATAACTTCAAAAGATGAAGATATGGCTTGTAATGTAGGTTCATTGCAATAAACATACAGTCATTTTATATTTTCAAGGGTCTAATATCATAAGATAGGCTTGAAAAGGCTCAAACGATCCAAAGAATTAGTGCCTATATCATTTTATATTTTTATGTCTCCTAGGATTTCGCCTCAAGAAAGTTACTAAGTCAATTCTAAAGATATAAACCTTCATGCATGTCTAATCTCAAAAGAAACTAAGTTTTCATCGCAGACATTACCTAAGACTAAGATCATACAATCATTCCATTCTTTATGATAACATACAATCACTTAGATAAAATCATCATTCATGCTCGCATACATGCTATCTCATTAACAAAGAATTTCTCTAAACATATATTTATTAAAACATACTCATGAAAGAAATGATAGAAACATACCTGAAAATTTTAAAGATTTTGAGCAATTATTTGCCTTAACCCCTCTAAAAAGAAGTAATGTCCTCATTACAGAACAAAGTAATGAATGAAAACTAAACACCAGGTAAAGTTAAAAAGAAAGAGAGGTGAGTCATTAAGACTGCTTAAATACTAAGTCTTTCCTCATAATCTAACCCTAGACATGTTCATTTTCATTACCACATCACTTAGTCTTTTTCTTTTTAAAGAAGCATTTATTCATGCTTGCTATGTTTTATTTTGCAGAAATTAAATCTTAGTTACTAAAGAAAAAAATTCCTAAAGACCTAAAATAAATAAATAAAAAGACAAGAATCCCCCATTTTTATTTTTTTGACTCATTCCCGTTATCTTCTTTAGCTCTATCTCCGCTTGCATCTTCCATCCATGTCTCAAAGATAGAGTCTGAGAACTTAGGAACAAAAGTATTAGAGATATTCTTAAAAGAATTTTGAATTGAGTCATCTCTAATTTTTGCATATTTCTAATAAGTTTGTTGTTGATTGTGCACATGTCCATGAAAATTGACAACTCCGATTTCTTTGAAGCACTAGCAGAAGTTGGCATAGGAGTTGTAGCTTCAAGTTCAACACTTAGCTTGATTGGCTCTTCTTCTGGCTCAACCCTTTTTTCCAGAGTTTCAGATCTTTCAATTGGTTTAGAACTATTCGGTTCCTTATCAGATTCTTCTTCTTCAGTGTCTGTGACTGAATTAGCTTCAGTTTTAGTTTCATTTGTTGACTCTTCAGTATCTGGCTCAGTTGCCTTTTCTTGGTCACCTTGATTTAGCTCATTCACCCTCTTTACTAACCTTTCAAGATCATGATTTGTAATGCACCCTTGAACATATTGCCCTTTCAAATTCGCTTTTGTTTTAACACGGCCCCTTAAGCAAAGTGAAGTGATTAATAATGGGAAATAAACACCTCCTGTCTTCTTTTTAGCACAGTCATAAATCTCCTCGAGAATAATTTTTCCAACATTAATGGACTTTTCTATCAAGATTGCATATAAAAAAGAATTTTTTCCAACGAGATGGTGGAACTATGTGAGATAGGCATAAAACTATAGCGAATAAAATAAAACCATACCTTTGGTACCGGTTTAGGTATTCCTTTCGGCAAGAATGGCTTCCATACTTTCTTATAATTCATTGGGATCCCGGATTTGTCACAACATCAAGTACTTGTTGAAGAAAATCCCAATTAATGTTGTTCATCACAGGGTAGTACTTATCTTCTTCAACATCAGGTAAGTTAAACAAATCATTGATGGACTTAGAAGTAAGAGGTACCTTTTTCTTCTGAACGATGACCTCAGTAGCATCTTGTGTGGTCAAACTTGCATAGAACTCTTGAACTAGTTCATCATCGGGAGGCGAATGAGTATCACAAAATTGTTCCCACTTGAGAGCATTGATTGTCTTTCTAATTGGTACAGGGACAACCATCAAATCATTACTCATCAAGTTAAAACCTTTTTCTTGCATCATAGGTTGATGCTTGAAAATTGAATCAAATCTCTCTTTCACTTCTTCATCGATCACAATTGGATTTTCAGGAGTAGTCTTCGACGATCTAGTTCTTTTGCGAGACATGGTATTTTTTCGAAAATTCGACAAAGTTATGCTTACAAGGAAAGAAGTGAAATCGACAAGTGGGTAGGATCTGCTTTGGCGAACCTTGCGATGGTGAAGAGGTTGCGATGGCGAAGGGAGTGTGCGGTAGTAATGGTGGTGTGCGGCGGCGATATTGATGCTCCAATGATCTCTTTGTGGCGATTATAGGATATTTCAAAAAAAGGGGAGGAGAACTAGGGTTTCTTTCGAGATTTGAGGTTGACGGTACAAGAGAAAAGTGTTAAGGATTTTTGGGGTTTAAGAAAATAGCTTTGAGGGATATAAAAAATAGTAGAATGAAGAGGGGTTTATATAGGGAAAAATTAGGGCAACATGTAGCAAAAATTAGCTACATTAGGGTTACTTGGGTGGCAAGCAATGGAAGTGGCAGAATAGGTGTGGAGTTTTCCCTCTTTTTGCTGTCTTGGGCCTCAAATTCAGACTGTATCTTACTAAGAAAAAACTGATTAGTACTTGGGCCAAATTTGACCCCCTTTATTAGCATAAAAATTTAAAATTTAAACAAAACAAATGAAACTAAAAAATTTTAAATCTTAATTAGAAATTTTCTTTTCAATAAATTACATTAAATTAATTCCCAGGAAAGGTTGGAGGGGTCACAGTGGTGCCGCTTAAGTTCCAATCTCCTTAGACAGAATTAATTAAATGTACTAAATTAAGAAATAAATCCTAATTATTTATTTATTTACAAAACAAGTTTATGAAAAATCAAGGGTCTGTTAATTTGAATGAGGATTCAACTCGTTCAATGTCACTATCCCAATAATGTTTGAGATGTTGACCATTGACTTTAAACGTACCTCTGTAATTGTCGTATAATTTAATGGATCCATAAGGATAAACTAGATAGATGGTATACGGTCCTTTCCATTGGGATTTCAGGTTCCCAGGAAATAACTTCAGCCTTGAATTAAACAACAAAACCTTCTGACCTTCTTCAAACTTGGGAGGTCGTATGTGACTATCATGCCATCTTTTTTATCTTTCTTTTTACATTTTGGCATTCTCATAGGAAAACAACCTTAGCTCTTCGAACTCATCCAATTGTAACATCCTTTTCTCACCGGCTTACTTAAGATCAAAATTCAACTTCTTCAAAGCTCAATGAGCTCTATTCTTCAACTCTAACGGGAAATGACATGCCTTCCCAAAAACCAACCGATAAGGAGTCATTCCTAACAGTGTCTTAAATGCTGTTCGATAGGCCCATAATGCATCATCGAGCCTTCGAGACCAATCTTTTTTGCTGGAGCGTACTACCTTTTCAAGGATACATTTGATTTCACGGTTCACTTTTTCAACTTGCCCATTGGACTGAGGGTGATAAGCAATAGCAATCTTGTGCTTCACATCATATTTGTCAAGCAACCACTTAAGCCACTTGTTCACAAAATGAGAACCTTCATCACTAATAATAGTTCTTGATGTCCCAAATCATGTAAACACATATTTATGTAGGAATCGCATGACTACCTTAGCATCATTTGTAGGGTATGCTTCAGCTTCAACCCACTTGGATACATAGTCTACAACAACTAAGATGTATTTGTTCCCATATGAAAAAGGAAACGAGCCTCAAAAGTCAATGCCCCATACGTCGAATAATTCAATCTCTAAAATATTTGTTAAGGGCATTTCATTTTTCCTTGATATGTTTCCGCTCCTTTAGCGTCTATTATGGTTCTTCACATGGGCATAAGCATATTTAAATAGTGTAGGCCAAAAGAAACTTCCTTGCAAAACCTAAGCTGCAGTACGTGCGCCACCAAAGTGTCCTCCGCTTGGAAATGAATGGCAATGATATAAGATCTCAGCAATCTCGTTTTCAGCTGCACACTTTCGGATTATATTATCTGCATACTGTTTAAACAAGAACATGTCTTCTTAGAAATAATACCAACTATCATGAAGGAATTTTTTCCTTTGTTGGTATGTCATTTCTTGAGGAATTATTCCACATGCAAGATAATTGGCAAAATCAACAAACCAAGGTGTTTCATGAATTCAGCTCACCTCAAATAAGTGTTCATCTTGGAAATTCTCGTTGATAGGCACATGTGGTCTAGTTACCTCATCTTGCTCCGACCTCGATAGATGATCGGTTACTTGATTTTCAACACCTTTTCTATCTTGGATCTCAAGGTCAAGTTCTTGGAGGAAAAGTATCCAACAAATTAGCCTTGGTTTTGCATCTTTCTTCGTGAGCAAGTATTTAATGGCCGCATGGTTAGTAAATACTGTAAGTTTGGTACCTAAAAGATATGAGCAGAATTTGTCAAAAGTAAAGACTATAGCAAATAGTTCCTTTTCAGTTACCGTATAATTGAGTTGGGCTCCTGTCAAGGTTCTACTTGCATAGTAAATAGGGTGGAACACTTTATTTTTTCTTTAACCCATCACAACTCCAACAAGATAATCACTTGCATCGCACATCAACTCAAAAGGTGTGCTCCAATTGGGTGTAATGATTATTGAGGTTGAGATTAACCATTTTTTAGCTCTTCAAAAGCTTCTAAACATGCTTTGTTAAAATCAAACACTGCATCTTTTTCTAACAACAAACACAACGATTTAGAAATTTTTAAAAAATCTTTGATAAACCTTTGGTAAAAACCGGCATGGCCTAAAAACTTCTGACTCCTTTCACATTCATTGGGGTTGGTAATCTTTCAATTACGTCCACCTTTGCTTTGTCAACTTCAATTCCTTTCTTTGAAATTCTATGCCCTAAGACAATCCCTTCCTTAACCATAAAATGGCGTTTCTCCCAGTTAATGACAAGATTCGTCTCTTTGCATCCCTTCAATACCTTAGCCAAATTACTCAAACAAATATCATAAGTGTTACCAAAAATAGAAAAATCATCCATGAAAACTTCAACTAAATTTTCAACCATATCAGTGAATATTGCCATCATGCATCGTTGAAATGTTGCAGGTGCATTGCATAAACCAAAAGGCATTCACCTAAAAGTAAATGTACCGTACGGACAAGTAAAGGTTGTTTTATGTTAGTCTTCAAGGGCTACAACTATTTGGTTATATCCCAAATAACCATCTAAAAAATAATAGAATTCATTACCTGCCAGTCGATCTAACATCTAATCGATAAAAGGCAACAGAAAATGGTCCTTCTGAGTGGCTTTATTTAGCTTTCTGTAGTCAACAAAAATTCTCCAACTAGTAATAGTTCTTATTGGATCAATTTATTAAGCTCATTTTCAACAATCGTAATTCCACCTTTCTTCGGCACACATTGTACCGGACTTACCTACGAACTATCTGAAATAGGATAGATGATTCCTGCATCTAACCATTTGATCACTTCCTTTCTCACAACTTCCTTCATAATAGGTTGAGCCTCTTTTTCCCATCAATTTGAGCTTTTTCACCTTCCTCTAGAATAATTTTGTGCATGCAAAATGAAAGGCTTATACCTCGAATATCAGCTATGGTCCAACCAATTGCTTTCTTAAATTTCTTTAGAATAGAAATTAGTTGCTCTTTTTGATCTTTTGTCAATTCTGCTGAAATAATCACAGGCTAAGTGGAACAGTCACCTAAATAAACGTATTTCAAATGGGAAGGAAGTACCTTTAGTTCGAGTGTAGGTGGTTCTTTGATTGACAATTTGGGTTGCACAAATTCTCTAACTTCTAACTCCAACGGTTCAAACCGTATGGATTGGATAAAATTTCTCGGATTGGCTTCCACCTGAACCATGTTTTCTTCACTTTCTTCATCCTTTAGAGGGTTAAACCCTATTTCTCCAATGGATATTCTTCAAAATTGCTTTCCATAGAAATCAATGTTTCTAACTCTTCCATAATTGAACACTATTCTGTCAGATTGGGAAATTTCATCGCTTCAAAAATGTTAAAAGTTACCTGATCATCTTGAACTTGCATGGTGAGTTCGCCTTTCTTCACATCAATTAACGTTCTTCCCGTGGCTAGGAAAGGTATCCCAAGGATAATTGGCACTTCCTTATCTGTTTCAAAATCTAGAATAATGAAATCAGCAGGAAAAATATATTTATCGACTCCTACCAAAACATCCTCGATCTTTCCTCGGGGTATGCCAAATATCAATCCGCTATTTGGAGTGTCACTGTTGTAGGTTTTACTTCTCCTATCCCTAGCATCTTGAAAATAGACTTAGGCATCAAGTTGATACTTGCTCCTAAGTCACACAAAGCTTTACCACAGTAAGATTTACCAACATTACAGGGTATCGTAAAGCTTCCTGGATCCTTCAATTTCGATGGCAGTTTGTTCTGCAGGAACACACTGCACTCCTTTGTCAAGGCGACAGTCTCATACTCACTCAATCATTTTTTCTTGGATAGTACATCCTTCATAAACTTCACGTAATTCGGCATTTGTTCTAAAGCCTCCACCAATAGAATATTGATGTGTAATTGCTTCAAAACATCCAAAAACTTCTTGAATTGCACCTCCTATTTCTGCTTGTGTTGTTGCAATCTTTGCGGATATGGAGGTGATGGAACTTTCGGTTGAACCAGACAACTCTTCTGAGTAGGTAAATATGCATCCAAAAAAGATGTTAAAGTATCTGAATTCACTAAGTTAGGATTTACCTTGTCAGTCTTTTGTAGATTCTGATGCCTTTGGTGTAGGAATTTCAACACCTGGTTGACTTTCCTCCTTTTCAATAGGCTCGTCTTCGACATCAATCAATTGGGGTTCCAGAATTTTACCACTTCGCAATGCCACTGGCTTGATATGTTTTTTACCCAAGTTTTTTGGATTCTCAATACTGCTCGGAAATATTCCTTGCGGTCTATTATGAAGCTCCGTAGCTAATTGGCCCATTTGGTTTTCCAAATTTTTTAGTGTTACTGCTTGGCTCTAGATCAAAGCGTCATTCTTTGCCATATACGCTTTCAACAAGTTCTCCAAACTGTTTGATGCCTTAGCTTGGGCTGGTTTTGGAGCTTACTGATTAAACACTTGAGACTGGTTGGGTCTATGCTGCATAAAGTTGTTGTTTGGTCCATTTCCTTGGTTGCTTCAAGAAAAGTTGGGTTGATTATGCCATGAAGGATTATAGAAGATGGACTAGGGTCCTTTTCCACTCTCATTTTAATGTTTGTTCCCCACATGGTATACAGACTTGGGATTTAATGAGCAATACTCGAAAGAATGACCTTCCCCACAATACACATAGGGAACTACTTCAAATGGACTTGGTGGCTGAGCTACAAAATTATTAGCACTATTAGCGGTAAACTGCTTTAACATAGAGGAACTAAACAATACCTAAGCTGATAACGAAGTGAGAGTGTAACAGCCCAATTTTGGGTCTAGGCAAAATAGTAGTTTCGAGACCACAAAACCAAAGTAGAAAAATATATTTTATTAATTTATTAAGGTTTTCAGCATGATGGAATTATTATGTGAAAATTTCGTAAAGTAATTTTACCGTTTGAGTGCTTAATTTGATAAAATGACTTAATCGCGTAAAATACAAAAGTTACATTCTATTTGTTAAAAGTGTTCAATGGCTATTAAAAGGAACTGTGGAGTACTTGCATGGAAATTAGCCCATTGATATTGTGAGTGGACGGTTACGCAGAACATGAAATAGTGAATTTTGTTTTTTTATGTTTTGATCAAAGGGTATTTTGGTAAGTAAGTTAATAAGTATAACAAGACAAAAATAGTAAAAAGGCATCATCTTTTTCTCTTTTCTTCTTGAACCGAATGTGAAAAGAAATGGGCATCCATGGAGAAAGCTACATTCGGCCAAGCTTTGTGCTTTAATTGGTGAGTCATTTTTGCTCGGTTTTTAATAATTCCTACATTTTTGAGACAGTTGCAACTTAATCTAGTTAGCCCGTATCTTCGATTTCTAGACTGTTAAAGATTTTAAAAGATGCCATTGATGAATAATAATGTATTGTGAAGTTTTATTGATAGATTATGAATGCTTGTTGATAGAGATACAAGTTTTGTTAAATAATTTTTAATGAAAATATAAATTTGGGGCTAATTTGTGAAATGTGTAAATTTAGTGGTTGAAATGTGAAATAAATGAAAATATGGGCTGCTATAAGCATGAAAAAGGTTTGACTGGGCATGGGTAGCAAAGAAATTGAATGAATTTCATTTTACGAGCCTAGGGGCAAAAGCGTAAATATGACAAAGTTTAGGGGTAAAATGTAATTTTACTAAAAATGTGAAATTAAGATAATTTGAGTAGCATGATGAGTAAATAAATTAAATGTGTTGTTATAGATCAAGGAAGACGAGATTTGGACTTAGAATAGGGGAAAAACAAAGAGTATGATGAATAAGTCCTTTTCACCGATTGTGCTAACGAGGTAAGTCCGTGTGATTAAATAAGCATGATATCCATGTTATTGTTAATATACTTGAAATCTATCTTACTATCAATGTATTGAATTATATGTTGATATTGTACATGAGAAAGAGATGCCAAATGCTAATAACATTTGGGTGATGATTGAATACATTGGTAATTTAATGGAATATGACATTCCATTGAAACCAGTAAGTTATGAGTGAATATTACAACTTTATTGTTATTATGCATTGAATGTTTGATTTCGTATACAAGGCTTGAATGTATCTATTATTAATTGTATGATGAGACTTATCATGATAAACTCCCGGTTGAATAGATTGGATAATCATGCCATAACATTTGGGTGATATGTGTGCCAGTGTAAGACATGTCTGGGACATGCATCAACCACATTATGAGAGCCAACGTAAGACATGTCTAGGACATGCATCGGCATTGAGGCGAGAGCCAGTGTAAGACATATCTGGGACATACATCGGCCTCGAGATATGCAAGCCAGTGTAAGACCTGTCTGGGACATGGCATCGGCTTGACATGTGTCAGTGTAAGACCTGTCTAGGACATGGCATCGACACAGATAGATTAGAGCCACTGTAAGACCTGTTTGAGACACGGCATCGGCCTCGATATATGAAAGTTAGTGTAAGACCTGTCTGGGACATGGCATAGACTTTGATGTGCTAGCCATTGTAAGACTATGTCAGGGACATGGCGTCGGCATCTTATCCCATGTTTGAGGTTTATTGGTTATCATGTGGTATTCCAAATGGTTCAACGGGAAGTTTAAGGTTTAAGTCAAAATGATAGACCTTATCGCTATGTTGTGAGTGGTACTGGTACTTACATGAAATTGATGAGGTGTGAATTCAATTCATGTGGTATGATTAGTAAGGAATGAATATGAGCAAGTTGAGTAACACACCAAGCTCATGAGAATGATTTCGGTTTATGATGCACATTTGGTGAAGATGTAAATAGGTAATTCATGCCTATGAGAATGATTTTTGATGACCTTGTGATTATAGGTCTATACGTATAATGTATAAATATGTATCTTTACCAATGTGGTGAAAATGAATTAATAAGGTGTGATAAACTTAGTATCATTAATTTACACTAAAACAGTTTTGAGCAGCAGTTGTAGCCCGACTTTGAAAATTCACCAAAAATTGTGAAAATTGAGTTAGCAGCTAAATAAAATATGAAATTAAATCTTAATGAGTCTAGTTTCACATAGAAGAAACGGTGTAAGCAAAAGTGTTTCATATTATGAAATATTTAAATTGATGTGAGACAGAGTTAGAATGATTTTGAAATCCCCAGTCCTAATTTGGGAAAATCATTAAAAATTGTAAAAAATAATTATGGGTTACAATTTATATGATTAGAATCCTTAATTAGTATATTTTCAAAAGAAACAAATAGGAACATCATTCAAATCCCGTGTGAGGAGATAATTAATTTTTAGTAAAGAAAGGTTGAAGCTGTCAAACAACAGAATAGGGGTGAATTTGAATAATAAACTATACTAATTAGCTAAACCAAAAATTATAAATATTTTATGGTAAGAATATATGTGAGTCTATTTTTAGAAAAAATTAGCGGATCTTAATTTGGAGATTCGTAGCTCAAGATATAAATAATTTAGTAACTGTGACTTGAAAAAATAGCTCGACTTGAACATAAGTAAAAATACAGTTATGGTTGTATTACCTTGAGAAGCAAGTTGATAAATTGCTTATTATTTTCATATGGTCTTACTAATCTATAGAGCTTACTCCCCTTCCTTTCATTTTCTTTAGTGTTGACAGGTTAGCTCGGGGTTGGAGATCTTCGGAGGCAACATCACATTATCAAGTCACTACCTTTGGAATAATGAAGCATATATTAGAAATTTCAAGTGAGTGGCATGTATAAGGATCTAGTTTATTGATATGTGTTATTATGCTTTGGCCAAATGTATTGGATGATATTGATTTATATGTATATGGCCATGAGATGTGGCTCATATTCATGATGGCTTGTAAACCTAGCGATTCATGTCATGTCTAAGGTTTATGATGTGACTAGGTTTGTTTGCCATGCATGGTTGGTAAAATGACATGTGTGTTGGATATATGCTCTATGACCAATTGAGGTGGTCATAGACATGTAGTAATTGCACGTTATAAAAACAACGTGATAATGGTTGAACATGAGTACTTGATGGCTAAGTTTATAAACCTAGTATAATGGTAAAAGTGATCATCAAAATGACAAGTCTTATGAATGTGAATTAAGAAATCTAGACTTGGTATTGAATGAGTAGATCCATTGCTTATAAGAGGACATGTTAATGTTATTAATATGTCTTAATAAAGAGTGTTTAATCACTAAAATGATGCCATGAATTATGGTTTAAATATGTATAAGGTTATAAGGGTTTATGGGTAACATGAAGGCTTGGAAAATAGCCTAAGTGTTGACTACACAGGTCAAGACATGGTTGTGTGTCTCAATCGTGTTGGGGACACGGCCTTAGCACACGGGCGTGTGGCTTGGCCATGTGGTTCAAATTATTCGGTGACATTATAGACAGAGAGTTACCTGGCCTGAGGACACGGGCGTGTGACCCTATCTCATGGAAAGAAATTTTCTAAGTTTTCCCAAAATTTGCTAAAGTTCTCGGTTTAGTCCCTAACTACTTTCAATGCATGTTTAGGGCTTCATAGGCCCGTGTATTGTGACAACCCAAATTAGACCCTGGTCGGAATGTGGTTTCGAGACCACATTACCGAGCCAAAAATTTATTTTTGTGTTTTAATTGCATAAATTTTTGTGTGACAGTGAATATATGAGAAATTAAATGCTTAATATTAGCTTTAGGATTGTGAATTAATTCAAAAAGGACCTAGTTGACGAAGTTAGAAAAGATGATAGATGAATTATAAGGAGTAATTAATAATAGGGTGAGGAAGCATGGCTTTGCATGTCAAATTGCCCATAAAATACATGGTGGCCGGCCAAGGAGTGATGATGCTCCACTCATTCTAATTTAATATGTTTTTTTTGGTTAACAAATGATGGGGATAATAATAGGAAAGTGAACAAAAAAAAAATGGGTGTCATACTTGCCATCTCCTAGCCGAAAAACCAAGAAAAAGAAGGGGAGAAAAACTTGGAAAGAGTTCGGCCATTGCTTGTATCTAGGAGGAGTGTTTGATGTTGTGGCATGAAAATGAGGGAGTTTGAATGCTTAATAAGGAGGGAAGAAGGAGTGTTCATGTTTCTTTCTTTTGCAATTGTCGTAACTAGAGGAAGAAGAGGAAGCAAGATTCGGCCAAGGTGGTCCTTTAGATCAAGATCAAGCTCAAGGAGTTAAAGGAGGAGAATCAAGCAAAGGCAAAGAAAAGATCATCGAGTAGCCGAATTGGAACCGTCTTACCCAACACCAAGTAAGTCATTAAGCATATAGTTGGTATTAATTCAAATGGTCATAACGTTTATGTAATGATGCTGAATGGAATGAATAAATATATATATGCATGTACGTATGTGATGATGAAAGTGTTGAATGAAAAGAAAAGAGGTGAGATGTATTGAGTTGTTGATCTCGGCACTAAATGTGCGGGTATAAACATTTATGACCATGAGATTGGCGCTAAGTCTGCGGGTTTAAATTGTGCAGCACTAAGTGTGCGAATTGACTACGTAGCACTAAGTGTGCGAGTTTGATTATGTAGCACTAAGTGTGCGAGTTTGACTATGTAGCACTAAGTGTGCGAGTTTGATTATATAGCACTAAGTGTGCGAGTTGATTATATAGCACTGAGTGTGCGGACTTAATATATACTTTTGAATCATTATGGACACTAAGTGTGCGACATTATTGAGTCGATCACGGACAGCGGATCGGGTAAGTACCTTGAGTTCATGGCTAATAGGTGCTATGACTATATTTGGAGTTGAGCTTGGTAAGTTTGAACCTATGTGACAAATATACTTGAAGTCACGTACATAAGATTTATCGTGGAATAGGTGAAAGGCCGTTTAGTTGTATGATTGTAACGAAAATAAAATGATGTATGAAAATGCCTCAAATATCCTATTGATGAGTATATGGAATGTGAATGCATGATTTGGTATGAGATTGAACCGATGGGTCTGAGGAACTATGGCATGGTTCGGTATGGATGGAGTAACTAGCCTCGTTCCATTTTGTTTCCTATTGTGATAATGTTATTAATGGATGGTAGTGCATTGCTTATGACTTACTGAGTTATAAACTCACTCGGTGTTTCCTTGTCACCTATTCTAGGTTTCTTGGACTCGTCTCTTTTTGCGTGGTCGGGCCGTCATCGAAGTCATCACACCGGATAGCAAGTTTTGGTACTTTCTTCTTAGTTGGCTTAGGAGAACATTTCGGCATGTATAGGCTATTATGTTGTGTTTGAACTTTGGTATGTAATCTTTTAGCCATGCGAAAATGGCATAAATGTTCGGTTGGGTTTGGACTGATAACGTTAGGTCGCAAATCTTGATAATTCGACCTTTTTATGCCATACGTCATGGTTGATTATTTTGGTGTTAAAATTCATGATATGGCAATAGTGTAGTAGGGGGAAGTTTGACAATGATTAGCCTTTGGCATGGCTAGTCATGATCATAATTGGTGATATGTATGATGAATTACTAGTTAGATCAAGGAGAAATCACGAAATAGGCATAGTTGCTTTCGTAACAGATGCTGGCAGCAGCAGTGACGTGAGATCGAAAAATCACTAAAAATAGTAGGAGTGGAATTAATTGATGAATAAATTATGTAATCGAAGTTCGATGAGTCTATTTTCATATAGAAGTAACGAAAGGATCATATAGACAGTATGTTAAGAGATAATCAGGTTCTCGTGGGACAGGGCCAGAACGGTTTCTGGATTCCCTGCTCCGACTTTGGAAATTCATTATAAATTAACCAGAGATAATTAGGAGTCATACCATATATGTATAGATTCCTCTCTGAGTCTAGTTTCTATAGAAACAAACGGCATCAGTATAGAAGTTCTGTACAGGGAGATATCCAGGTCGTAATGCGCAAAGGTCAGTGTAGTCGACCCCAGTAACATGGGAGACTTTGACTAATAAACTGTACTAATTGGACCGACCAAAAATTCTAGAAAAAAATATGTATATGGGAATATGAGTCTAGTTTCAGGGAAAATTCACGGAACTGGATTTTGAGTTCCAGAGCTCAAGATATGATTTTTAAAGCGACTAGTACGCAGATTGACAGCTTGTCTGGAAAAATTTTAATAAGTGGTTTGAAGTCTGTTAACACCTCGTGTTCGACTCCAGCGACGGCCTCGGGTTCGGGGTGTTACATGTATGGGACATAATGCTTGTGTATGAAAATTTTTGAATTAAAAGAATTTTTGTAGCTCAGTTATTGCATGTTTGTGAACGATTAAGTCCGGTAATGCCTCGTACCCTATTTTAGTGTCAGACACGAGTAATGGGTGTTACAGAGAGCATCAACTTCATGAACTCCAGCTATACATCTTCTTGAAGCTGTTCGATTTGTTGGCCATTGATATTTGTTACTCACGATCCTCTCGATGATCACACAAGCCTCATCATAAGACTTAGACAAAATTGCACCATTCGTAGAAGCATCTACCATCAATCTTGTATGTGCATTGAGACCATTATAGAATGTCTCCAACTGGATACAATGAGGAATCCCATGATGAGGACACTTATGAAGTAACTCCTTGAATCGCTCCTAAGCCTCATACAAAGGCTCATCATCCAATAGTTGGAAAGTTGTGATCTCGTTCCTCAACTTAGCGTTCTTGTTAGGCGGGAAATACTTAACCAAAAATCTTTCTGCTAATTCTTGCCATGTAGATATGGAACTTGGTGGCAATGAATTGAGCCATGCTCGTGCTCGATCTTGCAACGAGTATGGAAACAACTTCAACCTCAGTGCATTTTCAGTCACACCGGCTATCTTGAATGAATCACTAACTTCCATAAACAATTGAATGTGGAGATGTGGATCTTCCGTGGGCATACCACTAAATTGGTCCACCGTTTGTAGCATTTGAAACATCACTGGTTTCAATTCGAATTGGGTTGCCTCAATATCTGGCCTTCTAATTCCTAGATTTAACTCACTGAAAAGTGGCACAGCATATTATCTGATGCATCGATCCTTATCATTGGTAATGAGGATGGGATTTCGTACATGTTCGGCTTCATTACCTTGGTCTTGATTTTGATTTCCAAGGTCCATCTCGACTTGTCTTTGAGTTGTTCATTCACGTCTTCTTTGTCTGAAAGTTCGCTCAATTTCAAGGTCTACTGGGAGTAAACCAATAATCTGATCTATGCTCATAAACTCCTGAAAAGAAAATCACAAAATTTTTAAAAAAATAAGTTAGTAATGCTAGAAATAACCAAATTAAAAGTAAATAAATTCACAAAAAATGACTATGGCAACAATTGACAATCCCCGGCAACGACGCCAAAAACTTGTAATGCTCGGGTTTGTGCAAGTGTACACAGTCTTTATCAAGTAATAAGTAAGTATCAAGTTATCGTCTCTACAGGGATTGTATTTGTGCTAAGTCAATTAATTTGTAAAATTATATTAACAATTTGATAAATAAAAACAATATAATTAAGAAGTGATGATTAAAATATATTAAACTAAATGCAATGATCCCTGATGTGATTTATCCTAACATGCAACTATATGAATGAAATAGATTTTAGCAGAACTCAACTATATGAATGAAATAGATTTTAGCAAAACTAACGCAATAAGAAATAATTATAACATAAATAAGCTAGGTTAATTACTTTAATTAAACTCAAATTATTATCAACATACTTATCAATATTCGGAAAAACATTCCATGGCAACTTGATCTTTCATGAGTTTGGGAACCACATTAGGTCCTTTCGGAATCTTTTATTAGTGAATAAGCATTTTACTGATCCTTATTTACTAAGATTTTCTTAGTATTCGTGCGAGGTAATAGGGACGTGTTAGGTTTGAAATAGTTTAATCACACAAATCTAAAAACTATGCAGATAATAGAGCTTGGTTAGGGTTGTTATGTAACCTACAATTTAAGAGGCTAATTTGTTAAAAATCTTTATGCAAAGAAGATGATAGGCATGGGGTCTAAGAGAGTTTAGAGAGGAGAGAGTGATGAATTAGTGAGGGATGAGGGATGATGGATGAGGGATGATTAGAAAAGTGAGAAATTGGGTCTTATTTATAGGTAAGGCAAGGGAGCTAGTTTGCTAAAAATAGGAATGTCCATCTCTTGCAAATTCATCCAAGGGTGGCCTGCCATGATTTGTGGAAATGTGGCTGATTTTTGCTTGATTTAAGTGCCATAACATCATCAAGATCAGGACTCGGTCAATTGCAAATCTCTGGGTAAATCTCCGATTTTTTTAACTCTTCAAGGACCTTGTGTAATTAAACCAAAATTTGATTTATGAACATCCACATGCAACCGAATTTTTGGTTGACTTGGTCATCCATTTGGATGGTTTTGTAATCAACATAAAGCTCTTAGACCTATCCAGCAATAGTAGATAATTTAGAGGACCAAAGAATGTAATTTAGCCACTTTAATTAATCAATTTACTTAATTAACTAAAACCCACTTTAATAATGAAACATATTAAAATAAATTATTAAATATAACTTTATATTTTATTATTTAATTTAATCATGCATGGCCCACTTTATAGCTTGAAAATATAATATGCTCAAATTAATATAAAAGAAGTTACTTTCTGCGTGAAAACTATATAATAAAGCATAAAATCACATTTTAATAGTTTCCATGTCCCAATTTCATATTTTCATATATTTCATTAATTTATTGAGCAATTACTTAGTTTAAACAATAAATTTAAGTAAAAAGATGACGAATTATATGGGAAAAATCATATATATTTTTCAGTTTACAGGAGGCACTATCTGTATGGTGAGAGATGTATCATCTACACCGATCACAAGAGCCCAAGTACCTCCTTACTCAAAAGGAGTTGAACCTTAGGCAGCGTCAATGGATTGAGCTGCTCAAAGATTATGATTGTACAATAGAGTATCATCCTGGTAAGGCCAATGTGGTGGCTGATGCTCTCAGTCATAGAGAGATATCTGATTTGAGGGTAATGTTTACTCGTCTCAGCTTGTTTGATGATGGGGGTTTGTTAGTCGAGTTGCAAGTTAAGCTAACTTGGATTGAGCAGATTCGAGAAAAGTAGTTGGGGGATGATTCTTTGGTTTTGCAGCTCCATTAGGTTGAGAGCAAAAATGCATCTAATTTTGGGTTGAATAAAAATGCGGTTCTATGTTTTCGAGGACAGGTTTGTGTACCGAATGATTCTGATTTGAGATAGTCGATTCTGAGGGAAGCACATAGTAGTTCTTATGCTATGCACCCCGGTAGGAATAAGATGTATCGGGATCTCCGTGAACTGTACTGGTGCCTGGGTTTGAAACATGAGGTAACTAATCTCGTTTCTCATTATGTGACGTGCCAGCAAGTTAAGGCTATGCACTAGTTGCCTTCGGGTTTGCTCCATCCCATTAAAATTCCCTTATGGAAATGGGAGCGTGTGATAATAGACTTCATTAGTGGGTTGTCTTTATCACCCACTAATAAGGATTATGTATGGGTCATCGTAGATCGATTGACCAAGTCTGCCCACTTTATTCCAGTTCGGACGGAGTACTCTCTGCAAAAGTTAGTGAAGCTCTATATTTCTGAAATTGTAAGATTCCATAGGATACCTGTTTCGATAATCTATGATATGGATCATCTCTTCACTTCTCGGTTTTGGAAGAAATTGCATGAAGCTCTAGGTTTGAAATTGGACTTCAGTACTGCGTTCCATCCTCAGACCGATGGTCAATTTGAGAGGGTGATTCAGATACTGGAGGATGTGCTTCAGATACTGGAGGATGTGCTTCAGAGCTGTGTGATTGATTTCTGAGGTAGTTGGGAGGATTTTCTACCGTTAGTTGAGTTCACCTACAACAATAGTTTCCAGTCTAACATCTAAATGACACCTTACGAGCCTCTGTATGGTCGTAAGTGTTATACTCCACTATATTGGACTGATTGGGTGAGTGATGGGTTTTGAGTCCTGAGTCGATTTTCGAGACTGAAGATAAGGTTAGACTGATTTAGGATCATCTGAAAGTGCCTTCTGATAGACAGAAATCTAATGCAGATATGAAAATGAGGGATATCGAGTACTTTTTCGGTGATTTCATATTCCTTAAGGTATCTTTGTGGAAGAAAGTTTTGAGGCTCGATCGTAAGGGCAAGTTGAGCCTTAGGTTCATTGTGTCGTATTGGATTCTGAAGCGTGTGAGACCAGTTGTTTATCAGTTAAAGCTACCTCCAGAGTTAGACCGTATCCATGATGTGTTTCACATCTCAATGTTGAGGCGGTACCGATTTGATCCATCGCACGTTGTCCCTGTTGAGGAGATCGAGGTTAGACCAGAGTTGATGTTTGAGGAGGAGCCAGTTCAGATTTTGGATCAAGATATTAAAGTTCTGATAAGGAAGTCCAACTCATTGGTAAAGGTTCTGTGATGAAATCATGGAACTGAGGAAGGCACGTGAGAACCTGAGGATTCAATGCATCAGCAATATCCTTATCTATTCGGATCTAGTAAATTTCGAGTTCAAAATTTCTTTTAGGGGGAGAGTTGTAACGCCCTGAATAATTTAATTTTGTTTTTGTGAAACTTGATAAATATGTATCTGCTTCAATGGCTAAGTGTTCTGGATGTGTGTATGAGGTCTTGGGTTCAAGTCTCATTTCTGGAAAATTTTGTTATTTTTTATCCTAGCCTTATCCCTGCTAGGTAGGCTTTTGTAATATTGTTTGTAAACTCATATCAGAATGAGCTTGCTGGTTCGAGTGGTAATAAGTTAGTTTGCGGGAGCTCTGGTTTTTGAATCCTTGCGCGAGCATGGGTGTTAATTTTTGCTTCGGTTGTCTATTAGAGGTTCGGTGGAATTGAGAGTCTGAAGTAGTTGGATAGTGGAGTAGTGGGAAGTTATAGAGATAGTAGGATAATTTTTACCAAAATAATAAATTATTATTTTAATTATTATTCTTTTTTTTCTTTTCCTCTTTACCTTTGACGTTTTTTTCTTTGCTCTACTGTCAACCTTTTTCTTTTCTTTTCTAATTCTAGTTTGTTCCTTTTCTTCAAAATTTTGGTTCCTTCGCATGGTTCATAGGTAAGATTTCTATGTGGGTTAAGGGTGATGTTGTTTAATGCTTTAGTTTCTGTGGGTGTTTTTGAGCTAATTTGTTTTGCCATTTCGGTAGGTATTGCTCAAGAAATCTGAGACCCTTTGATTGCGTAGTTAAGTTTTGAGACTGCCATTGTCGAAGGTAAGCTTCTAAATCATTTTAGTACAGTTTTCTATTGTGATTTTGCATTGTGCTCGAGATTATATCATTTGGAATTGTGAATTAAGGTTAACTGGGGGCATTTTGATTGACAATTTTAGGTACTGTTCACTCTGGGGTGCAATTGCTTCGAAAACGAACCAGGTGTATACCCCTAACGCAAGAAAATGAGGTTTGGTGAAAGCCTAAAATTGGGTCTGTCAACGCCACAGGACGTGTGGTCGACTGTGTGGTTGGCCCTATGCGAGACACGACCGTGTGACTGATGGAAGTGTGGCCGTGCACTTAGCACGGCCGTGTGACGGTGTGAGTATGGTTGTGTGGGCTACACGGGCTAGGTCAGTTTGGGCGCATGGGCCACACTGGTGAGCCACACGAGCGTGTGGGTTTTGGGCATGTTTATTCTGTATACAAGCATGTTAAGTATGTTTATTCTATTATTGTTGCATCTATATCTGTGTTTGGGGTGAGATTGTATATGTGGAGGAAGTGAACTGTACGGTAACCTTTCGCCTATATATCTGACAGTTGACTGCATATTATCTGTTATGTGTCGTATCGACACTTAATGGTGTGTAGGGATGGGTGGGTGTTTTTAACCCCACATGATGTGATGGGGTGGATGGAGATGGTGTGTAGAGGATGGGGGTAGGATTCTGTACGTCTGATCTATTATCTGATTCTAATATCTGTTTCTGTTATGGACTTAGGTTCGAATCTGTATTTGACTGGATATGAAATTTTGTGTATATTGCATGATTGTCTTTGTTGGGTTACACACTGAGTCTACGAAAACTCACATATGTTGTCTATTCTATTCAGGTAATCCACAAACATAGGCGGATCAGTGTGATGGAGGCTTAGTGGTGACCAATTGGCGAAAACTATTATTATTATTTAATGGTTTTACTGAAATTTCTTGTTCTCGTGTTTTTGTAATTTTTGGACTCTCTGGACTTTTTGGACTGTTTGGTTTGAATTTTTGGGTTGATTGCGTTATGGTTTCCAAACTGCGATGATTCGACAAAATAATGATTTTAAGTGAACAAATGTTATTTTTGAAAATATGAGAGTGGTTTTGTTTTAAAGGATTTTCAAACTTCTACTACGAAATAATTAGCTAACTCTAAAGAACAACATGTAACGGTTTCAGTAATATATATAAATGAATATGTTTTATAAAACTTGGACGTTTTATCAAATAACTAAACATTGTTTTTTCGAAGTATTATTGGCTTCATAACCCTTCTTCGTAACACTCCTGGATTCGGCCATACTGTCTAGGCCGGGTTTGGGGTGTTACAAAATTAATAGCAACAAAGGTTTAAGAGTGATACTACCATTGAAACCATATAGATTTAGAAAGATCATATTTGTTGTACCAATAGATAAACTTGACATATTGAGAGAGTATCACAAATTCATTATCAATTAAAAGAATTATAAAAAATATCATTTCGAAAGCTCATATTACCCAGATGTGAATATATAAGAGAATCGTACAATTCATTTTTATATAGCCCTTTGAAATCCAAGTAAAATATGGTTTGAACACTCGAGAGTCTACCTAACTCCAAACATATATATAGCATTAAAAGTGCTTCCAACCAAACAATAACATATAGGGGTCTAAAGTGCACCAAAGTGCCATGCCATGAGACAATATATCATATATTCATTCAATAGCATGCAAATAATATCCTATGGCATGTTATATATGTCCTATATATTCTATCAAGTTACAAGAGCACTTCATACTTGAAACAACTTAATGATACCATTTCATTCTTAAATGCATCAAGTTCACATGTTTCATATAAATACACAACTAATTGTTTCTAACATAGAACAATGAGTCTCATGTGAATTAGTATACATACCTCACGTTACATATAAATTTGAGTCAATTGGATCTTAAAACCCCATCCAAGTCTCATGAGCAACGTTCTATGCAATTGGTATTCAATATCTTACATATACCTTATTAGCATTATTAGTACTTACATATAAACATAACCAACCTTATAATGTATCTTAATTACCATCTAAATTTTACAATTATAAGAATTAATAATCCTATCACCATTCCACTTCTCATTAACTTATACAATGGACTTTCATAGATAATCCTTATTGTAGTCTTGAACAAATATCTCATTATGTACATTTATTCTTTATTTTTACTTAATTCATTAGATTAAACACGTTATTTATGTAACATCCGAAACTTGGCCTGGATGTCTAGACCAAGTCCAGTGAATTACATCATCGATCTTAAAATCTCACAGTTATAACGCAATAACACTAAACCATTCATCATATATTATCTAGCACATGGTTAATTAAGTATGAAATTTCCCGAAACATCATATTATCATAAAATACCAAAAGCCCTAATGGTAATTATTAAACGAAAGGCTAAAGCTTGACCAAGCTCCTACAGCGTCGACCCATTCAAGTTTGTGAACCACCTGCAATTCAATCAGAAAATAAATGAGTTGTGAACTTAGTACATAAAAGAGGGTTTACACAAGTGTAATACAATTGAGAGATCATTCTCGAATCCCGTGATCTGATTAAGCAATAGAAGTCCTTCTAGTTTAGATACAAAATAGTTCAGTTATAGAAGCAGAAGTAGTTTCGGTTTCATTTACAAAACATATTAGTTTCATATGCAAGTTTCATACACTCAGCCTCTACACACCATCTTTGACCCACCCAACACACCAATAAGGGTGTTCAACGCCCGTCCAACCCTACACACCATAGAGTGTTTGTCTGACATGTATACAGAGTCGCAGCTTAGCTGCTAAATCAGAATGCGTCTAAGCATCAGATTCACAGCTATCTGTATTGTGGCTTAGCCATCAGTTCGGATCAGAGTACTTCCTTCTTTACAGTATCCCAACCCACGCATATGCAGTATACTCATATCCACATTTACAGAGTACAGTTCAATATTAAAAATAGTTATCACATTACACATGTAGTTATGCTATACATATGTCAATCATAAAGCATCAGAGAGCCCTCATACAATCAAATTCATATCATTTATGCATTGAGGAGGTTAAGGTCAATGTCGACCACACACACGGCCTTAGGAAATCAATATTTGGACCCTATTAATATGCCACACGGCCTGAACACACGCCCGTGTGGTTCACACAGCCTGGACATATGCCGATGTCCTTGCTTGTATGGTTCACACGGCCTGGACACAGTGTCCTCTGCCTGTGTGGTTCCAAAACATAAACAGTGAGTTACACGGCTTGGGCACACGCCCGTGTCCTTGCCTGTATGCCTCACACGACCTGGGTAGACGCCCATATCCCTGGCCATGTGGTCCTAAGTCACAAATAGAGAGTTATATGGCCTGGACACATGTTGTGTCATTGCTCATGTGGCACCAAGACAATGAACAGTGAGTTACACGGCCTAGACACACACCCGTGTCCTTTGCCCGTGTGAACCCTACACTAATATAGCCATACACGGCCTAAAAACATGCCCGTGTGCCTTGCCTATGTGACCTCAAATCGATGAACAGTGAGTTACATGGCCAACCACACAGCTTGGGACACGGTTGTGTGGCTTACACGGTCTGGACACACGTCCGTGTGCTTGGCCGTGTGGCATCGACAACCACTATTTTTGATGACCGTAACTCAAAAAATTAAGGTTTTTGGCATGCACTCGATCTCGTTTTGACGAAAAAACAATGTGGAGACTACCCAAAACCTAATTAACCATTCTGCAATCAATCAATTGACTAAAATGACTAGATAACGCAAACGTTAACACTCAATCAATTATGTCGAATAAATCGACACCAAGAAACTTCAACAACGAACACTTACCGATGATCTGCTGAACTAATTCGTAACAGCATCCGAAGGAATACCCTCCTCCGAATTCACTCCTAAAGACAAGATTAACGACTAATTAACAACGAATTTATGTATAGCCATCGAAGAATTCCCAATTTAATTACGTAAATGGAAACTAACAACTTCGCAGAACTTACATGAAAATTTCTAACAACGCTCCGAATCACTTAGGACTCTTAATACTTTGACAATCAGTTACCGAATGCAATTAAAGAACTCACTTGGAAGATGAAAAAGAAGAAAAATGAAGGAGGAGGAAAAAGAAAGAAAGAAGAAAGGGAAGGGAAGAAATTGACGTTAAAAATATTTATTAACTAACCACCATCCTCATATTAGCATTTAGCAAAAAAAAATTTCTAATGCATATGATGAGACTCGAACTTAAAACTAGATAGAATACAAACAGATGGTTAACCAGTGAACCAGCAGACTTATTATTAACACAAATTACACAAAATTGCACTTAACTACATAACACATGGATAATGGTTGTTTTAAAAATAACAAAACTTTTAACGATGCAACTTAAACTCCAAACCTTAACCACAATAGCAGAACACAGAACCACAGATACAGAGATTAATTACTGCAAATTATCACAATTAAATTCTAAAATTTTGGGGCGTTACAATTTATTAATTAGTAATTAGGATAATTAAAGATTTTCATGAGAATTCACACAAAAAGTTCCACAAAATAAGAAGAGGCTTCAAGCGTAATTTTCCCTAATTGAGATACATTAAGTTAATAATCCTATCACCTAGATGGACGCACTTTTCATTTCTCTATCCTAAAATTAGTCTATTTCCCTAATTAAAAAAATGCCCAAAGGCCTAATTAAAAAATAAAATGACTTTTAAGTCTAATTTTGCACTTTTTTTAACCTTTTTAACAACTTTTTGGTATTTTAAAATATTTAGGATGGTCAAAGGTACAACCTTTTTATCTTTTTGTGGCCATTATTAACTCATGATATTAAAATAAAGCTCAAAGGTTCAAAAATTAATCTCATTGAAGCTCGCACTTATAATTTATTATAGGCATAACGGTGCAAAAAGCCCTTAAACATTTTTTAAAAAAAAATTAACCTTCTATTTTTTTATCACTGATTTGGGTACTTGGACTTTCAAAATACATAAAAAAAACCCTTAAACCTTTAAAAAAAATTAAGCCCCTCCTTTATTTTGCACTCAATTGGGTATCTAAACTTTCAAAATTCATCAAAAAGGCCTTTAAACTTTTTCAAAACAAGCAATTAAGCCCTTACTTTTCTTAAAAATTAGAAAAATATTATAAAAAATTAAAATCAGTAAATCTATAAATATTATTAAATTTTAATAAAAATTCAAATATTAAAAATGTATTAAAAATTAGAAAAAATATAAAAATCGTAAAAACTATATAAAAAATTGTAACAAATTATAAAATATATAAAATTATAAAAAATATTATAAAAATTTATAACTCATAAGAAAATTATACAAAATGTAAAGAAATATAAATTTCGTAAAAAAATTTATAAAAATTATCATACCAAAAGAAGAATTTTATAATTTTTCTATAAGTTTTATTGATTTTTATTTTTTTATCATTTTTTGCCACATGTCATGTTGTGTTGCGAAATATGATAACTTTAATTGAAAACAAAAACTAGGGGTCATTAATTTTTTTATGATTTTTATAAAATTTTGCAATTTTTTTAATTTTTTATGATTTTTATAAAAAAATTCTAAATTTTTATATTTTTATTAAAATTTAATAATTTTATAAAATTTATTATTCATTATAATTTTTAGTAAGAGTAGGGGCTTAATTGAAATTTTAAAAAATTTTGAGGGTCATTTTTATGCATTTTGAAAGTTCAAGTACTCAATTGAGTGAAAAAAAAAGCAGGGACATAAATTTTTTGAAGAAGTTTGAGGGCATTTTTTTATGTATTTTGAAATTTTAAGTGCTTAATTGAGTGCAAAAAAGAAGGAATGCTTAATTACTTTTTATTTATTTATTTATTTAAATTTGAGAGTTTTTTACACCTTAAGCCTTTATTAATGGGCAAAATGTGAAAATTATCTTAATTAAAATTATCATTTGACCCTTCACTTAAAAATCTTATCTTACTGATTCTAAAACTCGGAAAATTGCATTTTCTCTAAATTCTCATACCAAATCTAAGGTAAAAATTTTCAAAATCAAATTCTAAAAATTTTTTGGATGTTACATATTTGTTTATTTGATTCTTTTGGATTTGCATTGTGTATTCTAAATTATAGTTGTTTAGACATACATTTATAATTATATTATATTTATAATAATGATTTTTAAAAAAGAAAAAGAAAAAGAAGTAACATGATTTTTCTTATAAATTTATATATTTAATACATCTACAATTATTTTTAGAAGAAAGAAGATTGATGATACTTGGCCATCAATTTTAACATGAGATTCAGTTACAAGTTAATTTAATAAATTCAAATGTCATGAAAAATATGTTTCAATCAAACCAATCATTCTTTCTTGGAAATGCAATATAGTCTTTAAAATAACCCATTAACAAAGAGTAAAATTAGTCATTATTTTAGCTAAAATTAAAGGAATGGGTTCTGAAATTAGGGAACCAAAAGCCTTCCAAAATCTGGACATTGGCTTTCAGATAGCACTGCCTTACCACTATTTCAACAGAAGTGTGAACAAACTTTACACCAATACCAACCCCAAATAAATTTTGAAATGTATTTATTTATTTATTTTTAAAAAATATTTTTATTATACAATTTTATGTATATTTATTTTCTTAATAGAATCAAGACTAAATTGACAAAATATATAAAATTAAAAGTTAAATTTATTGAATTTTTTTTTAGAATTGGGGACCAATTTAATAGGATTTGTATTATTATAATAATAATAAGTCTACATCAATATTTCGCTAATGATTTAACAAAGGAGAACTAAAATATTAAACCTCAATAACATCAATGATTAAATAGAAAAAATTTGAGTTGGTAATCAAAACAAAAACACACTAATGCTTGAGTTACTCATGTAGTTAACCCAAAAATTAATGGCAAAGTTCAGTTTTTGATAACTTTGAAATTTTAGTTTTGAGTTTTGTCTATGTAAATCTTGCAAGAATAAATAGGAGCGTAAATGAAATACTAATATTCACGAGTTATTCAAGTTCAACTAAAAAAGAAACTTAAAATTCAATTCAATAATTATCGGGTTGAGCTCGAGCAAATTTAGGTTATCGATCGAATCAAATTCAAGCAATACAGTACTTAATTCAACAGCTCATGAGCTTAATCAAGCTTTTCGTTTGAATATATTTTAGATTATGAAATTACATTTTTACCCTTATTATAAAAAATAGCTTAAGTATGAACGAGCTCAAGATTGTATATAAATGAGCTTAATCGAGCTCGAATTTTAGCTTAAGTACGAAAATTAATTAAACAAGCTTAATAGAGCTCAAGCAAAAGTAATTCATCATGTTTCAAGTCGAGCTTGAACCTAAAAATTAATATTCAATTGAGCTTGTGGAAATAAACCTCGGATTTCGACCAAAACAATGAGTGATGTCGCAATAAGGGAAAACTCCTCGTCACGACGAGAAACCGACATCACAATGAGAACAAGGCTTTTGTCCCGACGACGCTATCATTTTTCGTCTCGACGACCAAACGCCACATCACAACATGGTGACGTGTTCCTCAAGTTTATCAGTTTTCTTCTTTCAGTTAACTTTATTTTAGTTTCCCACTTAAACCATAATTAACTGAGGGATATTCTAATAATATTAGCTACGAATATCATCCTATAAATAGGCCTTAGTTACCCTAGGTTTATAGAACAAAAAATATATAGATTGAGAGGATTCTGTTTTTTGAGTTTGAAGGGTTTTTCTTTAGGGGTTTTGGATTTTTCTTTTTATTCTCTCTACCGTTGCACTCGTTTTATATATTAGTGAAATCTTCTTTTATCTGTGGTTTTCTATCCTCTTCAAATGAGTTTTTCACTTATAATTTGTGTGTTCGATCTTTTCAATTTCTTCATTTATTTTACTTGTTCGTTGTTTACACAAATTTATCCCCAACAAAGCTCGAACTGAATATCAAACCTGTATTTTTGAGTCCTTAGCAAAACTCATTTTAGTGTTTGTAATAGTGAAGTAAGTTGAAATTTTAAAATAAATTGTTTATAGTTTCACTCGAGTCAAACTTACCTAGTGTTCATAATTCCTCGTCAAATACCAACTCAATCAATTTTTAGAGATTTTATTTTATTTTAATATATATATGTTTTTGTTTCTTAAAAAATAAATTTCTATTTAATTAAACAATACATTGAATGATTCTCAAAAGTAAGAAGAATGTGTAAGCGAAACTACACCTGTTCATGGGTCGGGCTACTCGGCCCGATCCGAAGGCCCATCCAAAATGTGAGAGAGTTTGAGCAAAAATATAAGCTCGAAAATGGGTTTGGACAAAAAAATAAGACCTGTTTAAAAAATGGGTCAAGCCTCGGATAAGGTATTTTTGGCCTGAACTTGGCTCGGTCCGGCCCGAATTCACTAAAGGACAAAAAAAATCTATTTTTTTAATATTATTTTCTTATTGTTTTCTCCCTATTTTGCTACCATTTTACTATTATGTTGCTACTATTTTGTTGTTATTATTTGGATATTGTATAAAACTTATTTTATTGTTAATTTTGTTATTATTTTAAAGACATTTGTTAATTTTGTTATTATTCTAAAGGCATTTGCTTGTTAAGTTGCATCTATCTTAGTGTCATTTAAGTATACATATTTTTTAAAATTTATTTTCAATTTGTTAGGAAATATTTATTTTGATGTTTTTAGTATTTTTGATGTATTATATATATTAAAATTATATAAAAAATAATATAAAAATTAATATGAGTTGGCCGGGTCAAGCCAAAGTTTTAATATTTTTGTCCGGGTCGGATTTGGACGAAATTTTAAGCCTATTTTTTAGATCAAACCGAACCCAAACTTAACAAATGAACCTAAATTTTTAATTGATTTCGACCCGGCCCGACCATGCACACCTTTAGGGGCAATCCAGTTGAACCAAATTTATTGTCTAACTTTTCATACGGGCGTGTTCAGATTTAGCTTGGCAGCATTGTGTTAGCTAATCATATTCAATAAAAAATACAATAAAAACACATTTTTAATAAGTGTTTCTAGCCATTAATTAAGAAAACTCTTTATTTTATTTTATTGATAAATTAACTAATAATTGTGTTACCATGTGATACATAATTAATAATTAAGTATCAAAACATGCAGGTCACTTAATTTACCATTAATTTTCATATAAGCCACAAATCTTTAGTTTCATCAAATCACATCATTGAACTTTTATTATTAAAAATTCATGTCACTTATACTAACTTAGGAAATTTTGACTTAAACATGAATCCATAACTTAGGATGATATCCCAAATTTAATTATGTTTTTAAAAAAGTCATATATGCATGTTGAGATAAACTGTAACATTAAAATTATTCAATGAATTTAGCATAAGTGACATACTTATTAATAGTAGAAGTTTACTGATATAATTTGATGGAATTAAAGATTTGTGTTTTACATGTAACTTAATATTGAAAATATGGTTCTGGTTCATCGAAGCCTATAATCATGCATGATCATATTTTTTAAAAATTTTTTTTGTTAACTTCAGTAAAAAGTTGTGTATAAATTCTAATTTCTTCATTAAAATAAAGATAAAATCAACATATTAAAACTCAAATCCAAAAACCTCGTTTTAATCTCAAATTATGATTCAATTTAAAATTATTATTGAACTGTGATTCATATTTGAACAGATGCAATTTTAATAATATACTTGTTAATTTGATTAAAAACTATAAAAAGTATGAAATATTTATATTTGTTATAAAATAAATATAATAGAGAGTAAAAAAATAAAGAAATTGTGAGAGTAAAAGAGAATTAGGTATTTTATTCATTAATAAAATTTTTTAATAAACATTAAAGTTTTAAAGTACATCAAACTCATTTTGATCTTGATGGATATCCACTTAATAATAAAATATTCATAATACTCCCCCTCCCCCTTAAATGTCCATTGATACATAATGTACTTCGTTAAAACCTTATTAGATAAAAGCCTTGTGGAAAAAGAATCCTTATAAATGAAAAAAGAGTACACTTATCTATAATACGTATAGCATACTGCCTCGTTAAAAATCTTACTAAGAAACCTAGAGGACAAAACCTCGGTTAAGGGAAAAAGTGTACTAAAAATCTTACTAAGAAACCTAGCGAACAAAACCTCGGTTAAGGGAAAAAGAGTACAACATATATTTACTCCCCATGACAACATCACATAATATCTCATATTCTACTTATTCAATCTTGAATACTAGCTTTCAAATAATCACTTAAACGAGTTTGATAAACGTTCATATCATCATTTTTCTAGAAATAATGAGTAAGGAAGACTTTTGGGGAAATATAATTTAACCTCTTTAAGAGTTTCAACAATAATCATAACAAACTTTGACCATAACCCTTCTATAAAAATACAAATAAGTATTTTTGATCATTTTATAATTTTCCTTCAACTACTATTCCCTGAGTTAAATATATCACATAGTTCAAATTATTTCACTTCATATAAATGTTTACAGAAACATAGAATAATTTCTTGGGATTTTTTTATGCTTCTATCATTCTAAATCCTTCAACAATTTTAATATAAAATTTTACTATATAGTGATTCGTATAAAAGGTTGCAACAATAACCATTAGACGTATGTCAATGAGTTGAAAAAATAATAAAATATCTAAAAATATTGCATTCACCAAAAAAGAATATTATACATTTCATAATTAATGTCAGGACTTAGAGAAAAATTTCATTTTTCTTATTTTGTTTCCACAAAACTATGCATTCGTATCTCACTGGCTTTACACCTTTAGACACTTGAACTACTAGTCCAAAAAAAATTATGAATTTAATTCAACTTTAATTGCATCTTTCCATTTTGGTCAACCTATTCCATGTATATATTTCTTGACAAATTTATTCAAGATTCTCATTTTCTTTCATTATTTCAATAATATTATTGCGTAAACAACTTTTATTTATTTCAAGATTCTTTTTTTTCTCGTATGGACATAACTTATCGAGATCTCTTTATTTTCATTCTTTTACTTTAATCTCTTCTAGAGTTTTAATAATTATTTATGCTTTAGGTCTCTTCATGAGCACAGCCTCCACTATATGACCATATATATTTATTCTTTTCTTTTATAAGAATTTTCATCTTTTGAACCAATTGAACTACCATGCTTCAAACATGCATTACCTTCAAGTAGTCTAACAAGTTGTCCTATTGAGACTTCAACTCAAATAAAAACAAGAGCTGGTATATAACACTTGTTCATCAAGTCAGTAAATGCATCTGGTAGTTAAGTTATAATAAAGTGAATTATATTCTTGAACTTCTAGTTCAAATTACTTTCTATGATGATCTGGATAATGATAATTCATTCCAAGTAATTTATTTTAACTATCTTATATCATTTTTCTCCCCCTGATGTTGGGAAAACTTGTCAAATCAAAATTTTAATCATCAAATCGTGCTATAATTGAATCTCCAATTTATTCAACACATTTATTAATATAATGAGACTCATAATTAATATATATTTCTGACATTCTTTGAACACCCATTTTTTTGTATTGTGGTGGAGCAACTTGAACATACATTGCACATTCAAAGATTATTTGGCTCCTGACCAAAAGCCAATTCTAGTAGGGAGTATTTATCATAACCTATTGGCATGATGTGTACAAGTGTCGAAAAATATCATATCCTTATACATGCATACTAAAAGAGTTGTTCTCAAAAGATATGGTTTAGCTACTAACCAGAGGCATTGAATTATTAATTCTACTAAACCATTTTATACACATAAACATTAGGCTTTGTGATATTTACTCACACCAACAATCTAATATACAATGATCATTGAAAGCCTGAGAAATAAACTCACCAACATTAGCAATAATTGTCAAGATTACATAATCTGAAAGATAAATCATTAAACAATTAATCTCGTAGACGACATGTTGCAGATTGATAACTCACATGTAAATATCTTGTAGATGCATCTACCAAAATTATATCAAAATATCCACTTGCTGGATAAATGGACCCATATTTCTTTCAAAAATATAAGAGATTCAATTTCAACTTTTTCTAATAATGTAACACCCCAAATTTTCTTAAGTTTGGAATGCTAAATTATGTCAAATAATTTAATTTGTTTCAATGGTTGACTGTTGTGATTGTGGGCATGAGGTTCTGGGTTCAAATCCTTTTTCCTTGAATTTTATTAATTTGAACTCAATCCCTATCCTTGTTCATTCAACTTAAATCTTATTTTCGTGCAAGTTATGTTAGAATGAGCCTGTTAGTTCAGTGGTAAGGTGTCAACTTACCCCTTTGGTCTTCTGTTCGAATAAGTGAAAATTCTTTTTGTTTCCTTGCCATTGGTGGGTAGATGGGTTAGATTGGAATTCAAAAAATCTGGTGGGTTAGGATTTGGTTGATATTAAGTTATTCTATTTATTTTTTATTTTGAAATTTATCCAAAATCCTTATTTTCCCTCACCCAGTAAACTGTCCAACTCTCTCCCTTTTTTCACATTCTTCCCTTTCTTTTGTTTCTTTTCTTCTTTTTTCTTTTTGTGAAGTTTCCTTCCTATTGATTTTCCTTGCTTCCGTTCCATTTTTCTTCTGTGTTTGTGTTCGAGTTTCGTCCTTTAATTGTGGGTCAATGCATGGTGTAAGTTTTTAAGTATTTTTCTATTATTTTAACTTGAATTTGTTTTTGAACAAGATTAGAGTTGTGTTACGTGTTTTCGTAATTTTATTTAGGAGAAGGATATGAGAATCAAGTCCCACCAGTGGAGTAATTCTCATTTTGGATGTTGTTTTTTGAGTAGTAAGTAATCGAACCTCACTTTAGGGATTAGAATCTTGGTAAAAGAATGTTATTTTGGATGGGTCTTTGATGGTTAATTAGAGTGATTTGATAATTGTTTGTAGGATTTGTGAGTTCCGATTCTTTGATGAATTAGAATTAGTATCAAGTGTGTAAACTAACCTAAAAAACTTCATTGAATCTCAGAAAAACCCCAAAATAGGATGGGCTATTCTCAAAACTGCCCAACATCACACAACCATGTGGAACATAGGGTTATGTGTGATTACACAACATGGACAGGTAGGTCGTGTTACTTATTCAGCTGTGTGAGCCCTTTTAGCCAATTGTGAAGGACCGATTAGAAGCCAATTTAGGGACTCAAAAATTGGATCTGTTAGTATTTTGGTAGGCCTATAAAAGTGGTAAATTTGGTATGTTACACGTAAGTAAGCTTAGGAAGCATGTTATGTAAGTTTCGCTTTGTATAAGTTATGTGTGATGTTAACATAATCATCTATAAGCATTGGGATGAGTTTTGCTATGTTGGAGGAAGTGTATTCTGACAGTTCTACTACAACTTTGACGGTTAAATCACAATTTCTGTCTGGCAGCTCAACTACACATTAATGAGTGGCATATCGCCACATTCTAGTGTGATTGGATGGATGGACTTCAGTAGTCCTAATTGGTGTGATTTGTTGGTCGGAGATTATGTGTAGCGGATGGGGGTAAGATTTATTCTAATATGTTATATGTTCTGAAAATATGATAAATGATATACGTTTTGAAAATATGAAAATTCTGATATGATATTTACATTATGCGAATTTTATAAGTGAATTATGTATGTGGGCCAAGTCACACACTGGACTTCTAGCTTATTCATTTGTTTTGTTTTGTTTTAGGTGATCCTCAAACTTAGGATTGGGCAACGAATTAGGAGCTTGGTTCAGACATTTTATTTTTAAGTATGTTTGGATTTAAATTTTAGACTTTATGGATTTGGCTTTTGTTTTGGGATTTTAATTTTGGTTTGAAACTTATTTTGAAAAATGCTATTCATAATCAAAATTTTAATAAAGACGACATAACTAATAAGGTGCTATAGTTTTATAGGACAATAAATTTATAAAATGTTTTCTGCTGCAAGGTTTTGGAAATTAATATGATTTTTTACAATGTAAGTGGGTAAATGATTGTATTTGTTTTGATTGAATCAGTAGTTTTGGAAATTAATACGTAATTTTCTAAATACTTATGTTTTTGATAAATTAATTGATTTTGATATCTTTGAATAAAGTTAGTTTTTCACGAGAATTAATTGACACCATCTTTACATAACAATGTAAGCTCTATAATTCGGTCGTAACATCTGTACCGGGTATGGAATGTTACATTTGGTGGTATCAAAGTCAGGTTGTAAAACTCAGGTTGCATTTTTTAGGTCCAGAATGTTCTAGAAAAATAACTTCAATTTTAATTGGAAATCTTTATTAAATGTGACTGTTTGATTTTTGAAAACTGAAAACGAGACTCCAGCGTCGGTCCAAGTAAGAAACATGAACTTTTAGCTATACGTTAGATATTTTTGCATATGATACTTTAGTAGAAATATTTTCCTTTAGAGATTATAATGCACTAACACCTTGTCTAAACTCTGATAAGTACTTCTGATAAAATTTTAGATTTAGGGTTTTAAAACCTAAACTAATTCATAAAACTTTGAAATTGTAGTTAAGATAATGAGTACTTGTGGATCCCGAGGACGTGGTACCCGTAGGCACGGTGGTAGCCATTGGAGGACTCGAGTTAGGCCATCTTCGATGGGCAGTATGCCCCAATTAGATACAAATGAAACTATTCAATCTCCGATTGCTAAGACTAATTTTAGGGCTTAGACTAACGGGGACGATGCACTATCCCAGGCTATGTTGAGGGTGTTAGAGAGGATCGTTGGGATCCATACTGGATTTGGGAGCCAAAGGTCGGTAACTGAACAAATTTGGTCTAATGGGGCGAGACTGTTTAGAAGTGTTGTTGGGGTCGCCTCGACTATAGCTGAGTATTTGTTGGAGGCCACAGAGAGAATAATGAATGATTTAGATTGCACCCCGAGTAGAAACTAAAAGGTGTAGGGCCATTGCTTCGTGACAAAGCTTATCAGTGATGACTGACTATTGAGCAAGGCACCCAACCTAAGCGAGTGACTTGGGCTTATTTTCAAAGCGTCTTCCAAAATAAGTTTGTGGGGGTAAGTTATGTTGAGGCTCATAGACGTGAGTTTATGGGGTTGACTCAAGGGAATAGATTAATGGCTGAGTATGAAGCTGAATTTTTGAGGTTGAACAGGTATGCTCGCACATTGTTTGAGGTCGATTATAAGAAGAGCATTTGGTTTGAGAAGGGATTGAGGCACAACATTAAGGTTCTGGTAGCTCTTGAACGGGAGTGCGTCTTTGAAAATTTGGTGGAAAAAGTAAAGGTTACTGAGGAGATAAAGCACGCGGAGCCCAAGAAAAGGGATAAGGAAAAGAGTCAGAACAAGAAAAATAGGGATTCGGGTCCTTCTAGTTCATCTCAATGACCTATAAAACTGGCCAAGTTTGAGAAACCTCAACAATCAAAGTAAGCTGCTAGAGTGGAACCTGTTACCAGTGTTGAGCGGGTTCCAGCTTGTGAGTACTGTAATAGACACCATTTGAGCGAGTGTTGAAGGAGGATCAGGTCTTGCTACAGATGTGGATCTACCAAGCATAAGATTAGTAAGTGTCCTCACATGGTTGAGTCGGTAAGAGCTCCGATTCAAGATGAAGTTCAGTAGGAAAGGGTTGTTTAGCAACTTGCTAGGGGTCGTGGTCAGATGAGGGGAGGAAATGGTGGTGGTTGTGGTCAGAGGGCACTGGGAAGAGGTACGGTTTAGACTGAGGCTAGATAGCCAGCTTTGGTTTACGCGGCGAGGTACTATGAGGACAAAAATGTGACTGATGTGATAGCTGGTATGTTTGTTATGCATTCACTTCCTTATTTTGCATTGATTGATTGTGGTTCCACACACTCTTACATTTCTAGTAGTATACAGGGAAATCTGAGGATTTTGGCTAAAGACATTAGTAGTGAGTTTTCAGTGACTAGTCTTTTGGGACAGTCTATTCGAATTAGTAAAGTGTTTAGGTGGTGTTTGCCTGAGGTTCAAGGGTTTGTTTTCGTGGTTGATTTGACGGAGTTGTCTTTCAGAGAATCTGATCTGATACTGGATATGGATTAGTTGATGGAGTATCGGGTTGGATTAGACTGTGAATCTAATAGGGTGACTTTTAAGTTTAGGGACCTCTCTAATGTGATCTCTGCTCTGGTAGATGAAAAGTTGGTTTGTGATGGGTGTGATGCGTATTTGGCTTATTGATAAACGCCAAATTATACACATTTTTACCCCAAATACTTAGCATATTTATGGATGTTTATTACTAGATTTGTGGATTTTGGTGCTCTTAATCCGGTTATTTCATGTTTTGTACTCAAGAGAGCACCAAGAGTCAAAAGGAGCCAAAAACGAGCAAAAAAAGGACAAAACAGACTAAATCGAGAAGATGACACGGCTTAAGCCTTTCCACACGGGCAGCTCACACGCCCGTGTCTTTCGAGGGTGTCGACTAAGGCTTTCACTATTCACACGACCTGGCCATTGACCCACACGGCCGTGTGCAATTTAAAGGATCGAACACGGCCTGGCAATCACGTCACACGACCGTGGCACATGGGCTATTTTACATGGAAAAGGATACTTAGGGAGGAAGAAAGCCAATCCAAAGCCTATATAAACACCCTACGTATGACTTAGAGGGGGCCCCTCCTCCAGAAATTTTCTGGAGTACAGAACCATACACCGGGAATTACTTGAAGGAAGCCAGACGATCCATCCCAAAAGCTGGAGCTACTCCAAGACTGAAGATCTCTCTCAGAATTCCTTCAGGGGTTTTAGAGTTTTCTTTATGTTTTGTTATTTTCATACTTTTGAGATGTACTCTTATCTTATTATGAACTAAACCCCTTAGATACCTAAGGGGGTTGAAACCTATGATGGATCTTGTTATTATTATCTGAACTGAATGATAAATACTTGATTTGTTCTTAATTATGTGTTCTTAATGCTTGAGTTAATATTTCGGGTATTGATTCATGATTTGATGTGCTTATATAGAGGAGAAAAAGTCCCTATCTAAGAGTAGATTTGGTATAATTAAGCGGAGTTGATCGAACTCCTAAAAATAGGGTTACGAGATTTTTTTGGATTAGGGTGAAACCTAATATGGGAGTCCATACAATTTACTGCTTCCCTAGGGGTTTTAATTAAGAAAGAGATTTTGATTAATTCAACTGAGGGTTAGACGTTATTAGTCTCGAAAGAGATAATAATATAGGTTAGGGAGTCTCACGGATCAAGTCAAGTGAATAAATCGTCTGGTTCAGAGTCGGATAACAAGTGAAATCTAGGTGGATTCCTCATTGGGTGTCGTCTTTATCAATTACTTTTCTTTAAGTATTTTTCCAAATTTTCTCTTTACTTTAAATTAATTAGTTAATTAGTTTAGTTAATTAGTTTAATAAACAACCCCTCTTTATTTCTAGGTTAAATAATAAAAAGATAGTTATTACTAGTACTTTTGGTTCCCTTGGGTACGATATCCCGGTCTTGCCATTACTATACTATTGTTCGATAGGTGCGCTTGCCTTTTTGTCGTGATAATAGTTAGTCTAGGTTTGATCTTCATTATAAATATTTATTACTTGTTACGAATCACGCGATCAAGTTTTTTGGCGCCGTTGTCGGGGAACTGAAGTATTAGAAACGCTTAATTTTTATTACTTTAGCCATTTATTTTTTTCTTGCAATTTAATTTAATTTAATTATTATTTATTAATTGACTTTTTCTTTCTCTTGGCAGGTTTTTATAGTTTATGACTAGAAGAAACCCGTCGGGACCATTACTTTTTGACGAAGAAATCGATCGCATAGTTCGTAGAAACCAAAGAGAAATAAGGCGCAACTTAAGATACATAGAGAACGAGCAAGAAGACGATACTCAGCCTCCAACCAATAAGATGGCTGAAAACCAAGGCAATCAGCTACCTCCTGCAATTGCGGCTAATCAAAATCCTGCTCCACGTACTATGTATGATTATGCTAAACCTTCTCTAACAGGAACTGAATCTAGCATAGTTAAACCTACTGTAGCTGCAAATACTTTTGAATTAAAACCTAACACTATTTAGGTGATACAACAATTTGTTCAGTTTGATGGTATACAGGATGAAGATCCCAACGCTCACTTAGCAAATTTTCTGGAATTTTGCGATACATTTAAAATCAATGGCATTTCTGATGATGTCATTCGTCTTCGGTTATTTCCTTTTTCATTGAGGAACAAAGCTAAACAGTTGTTGAACTCGTTCCCACAAGGGTCAATTACTACTTGGGAACAAATGACTGAGAAATTTTTACTAAAATATTTTTCACCGGCTAAAACAACTAAATTATGTAATGATATCTCTTCTTTTGTGCAGATGGATTTAGAAACACTTTACGATGCATGAGAGAGATACAAGGACTTACTGAGAAGGTGTCTTCACCATGGGTTACCGCTTTCGCTTCAAGTACAAACATTCCACAATGGTTTGAATCCTTCGACTCGGCAAATGGTTGACCCAGCTACTAGTGGAACCATCAACAACAAAACACTTGAAGTAGCTTATGAATTCATTGAAGAAATGTCATTAAATAACTATCAGTGGCAAGTCACGAGGACTAAGCCAACAAAAACAGCTGGCGTTTATAACGTCGACTCAGTTACTATGTTGTCAAATCAGGTTGAACTTCTCAATAAAAAGATTGATGGTTTACTTGGTTCTATGCAGGTACATCTAGTAATGAGGTGTGACTCAAGTGGAGGAGGTGTGCATACATAATATCAATCCTTCAATCCCACAACCGAAGAGGAACAAGTCAACTATATGGGTAACAATAACTTTAGATCTCAAAATAACCCATACAATAATACTTATAATACAGGTTGGAGGAACCACCCAAATTTCTCCTGGGGTGGTCAAGGAAATCAAAAGCCACAAAATCCTTAGGGTTTTCAACAGCCACCTTATCAACAAGAGAAGAAACCGAACCTTGAAGAGATGCTCTCAAAATTCATATCAATGTCAGAAACCCGTTTCCAAAATACCGAGACAGCACTTAAAAATCAACAAGCATCGATCCAAGGACTCGAAACTCAGATAGGCCAGCTATCCAAACTAATCTCTGAATGACCACAAGGTAGCTTACCAAGTAATACTGAACCTAACCCAAGGGAACACCTCAACACAATTAGTACTCAAGATAAGGAAGGACTCATTGTGCCAGAGCCAGAATTGTTGTAAGGAACTGTGGTGAGCAAAGGTAAAAGTGAGGTAAGTCATAACAAAATGGTGAATGATGAATATAAACCTCGTGTCCCATACCCTAATGCAAAAATGAAAGACCGCTCAGACGAAGAATTCGGAAATTCCTCAAACTTTTGAAAAAATTACATATTAACTTACCGTTTATTGAAGCTTTGTCGCAGATGCCAAATGCAATTAAATTTTTAAAAGAGCTTCTAGTAAATAAGCAAAAGTTGAACGAAGCATCGCATGTGGAGCTAAATACAGTCTGCTCAGCTATTCTACAGAATAAGCTACAGCACAAATTGAAAGATCCAGGGAGTTTTACAATTCCTTGTTTAATTGGTAGTTTAGTTATAAGTCATGCATTAGCTGATTTAAGGGCTAGTATTAATGTCATGCCTTACAAAAATGTTTAAGAAACTAGGTCTTGGGAAACCTAAACAAACTAGGATGAGCATTCAATTGGTAGATAAAACTATAAGATTCCCTAGGGGTATTATTGAAGATGTACTCATAAAAGTAGATAAGTTCATATTCCCGGTTGATTTCGTTGTTCTAGACATAGAGGAGGATAATAACACCCCTTTGATTTTAGGAAGGCCCTTTCTAGCAATTGCTAAAACAATTATTGATGTTGGCACAGGTGATCTTACACTTCGTGTGGGAGACGAAACGATCACCCTTCAAGCTCGTAATTCTGGCATCACATCGAACATTGAAGGTAATAGTCCACACCAATCTACTAAAACTGTCAATATGACTTTGCAGAAATTAAGCTTTAAAGAAGTTCACGAGCCATGTTCTAGATATGATAGAGGACACATTCATGAAGAACAAAGGCTACGGATAGAGGAGCTAGACGAATTGCGAGCACACAAATTGAGAACACATGATAAATCGAAACTACGCCAAAACAAGCCCGATACCTCTCCTAATCAACTTAAGGTTGGTGATAAAGTCTTACTAGATGCCGTAAATCCTCACATTGTCACTACCACACCGAATGAGGAAATCCCTCTTACGGTACTCAGTATTTTTCCATTCGGTAAGGTGGAGGTGAGTCACCCCAAGTTTAGCACTTTTAAGGTAAACAACACCCGATTAAAACCCTATTTTGATGAGACTGATAGCATGAATAAGGATCATAAACTCCTCGAACCACCCTGACCATTCACTAGAGAGGTAAGTCGAGCTTAGACTATAATTAAGCGTTTCTCGGGAGGCAACCCGAGCACTAACATATTTTGATTTCTTTATTTTTAATTTTTAACACTTTGAATCATTAACTTTATCTTTGAATTGCAAAGTTTTTCAGCACACACGGCCAGGCACACGGGCGTGCCTAAAGCCGTGGCCAAATAGGGGAAGAGACACGGCCGTGCGATACGGCCGTGTGGAAGTAGAACATGATTTCCCCAAAACACGGGATGCGATAAATCTCCATGGCCGTATGACATGGCCATGGGTGAACTTGATAGGTGAACACGGGCGTGGGAATGGAAAAACAGGGGCGTGTTAGGGGCAAGGCTTGATTCTGTTTATTCGACACGGGCGTGAGACATGCCCGTGCCGTTAAGTCGTGGACAACAATACACGGGTGTGGTACTCTAACACATGGACGTGGGGGAAGCGAACAAAGCTAGGCACGACCGTGCAACATAGCCGTGTGCCACACACTCCCAAGACATATGGGCGTGGGATAGTAGCCGGGCACAACCTAAATTGCAAAATTCGAAAAACACGGGCTCACCTTCAGAGTACACGGGCATGGCCCTAGGCTGTGTGCACCTCCCCTATATAAGCAAATCACTATTCATCTTCTTCTTCCTTTCAAAACCCTAGCCGAAATCTCCCATTCTCCACTCCCTAATCCCTATTCCGGACACCATTCCCTAGATTCTCACTTCCTCAACCCCCAAATCACCCTAAACTCCACTCCCCCTGCATTAATCCTCACTTCCCCCTCTCTTTTCCTTCTATTTTTCCTCCACATGGCTGTATTCCCACGCCACACTCCTGTGCTCACCTCCAACACGCCCGTACGCCACCCTACAGCAACTTTTGGTTCACTTTCTCAAGCTTGTTTTTTCCAATTTGCATTACTGCATTGGTATTCTATATGCCTTATACAGATATTGTTACTGTTACCAATTTGTTCTGAATAATTTAGGAATTTGCTTTAGTATTTTCTACATTTGAACTGTTAAAGCTACTAAATAGCATATGCTTGTTTTAGGATTCTTGCTTAACTAATGATGCACATTTGATTCCAATAAATGATTCTTAATAATCATATAAATTTTTCACTTCTTGCTTGATATTGTTAAATGTTAACACATCTTGGACGTACTATATCAATGCTCATACATTTTTAGGTACATTATGTCATCATCGAGAGGCAAGAATGCTGCGGTCCTATCCTCAAAGAGACGTCAGGGACCAAGTTCTTCCTGGGTACGTGCTACAGCCGAAGTTCGGCACCCATTCCTTGAGTTTTCGGAAGCTTCACAGGAGGAGCTATTTTAGATACTACACGCGCGACCCCTCCCTACAGGTCACTGCATTGACTGGGCTGCCGTAGAGCAAGTCCAGCTAGCTAATGCCCTCTGCGCCCTCCTGTCCACAGACCCATGGGAACGGTTCTTCGCTATTACCGAACCCACTTATTTAGAGCTAACTTTAGAATTATGCTCTACTTTTCATTTACAGGTGGTGATGACGAACAATGACGACCCTGGCACCATTCACTCCCGATTAGGTGGTCTAGTTCACGCGATGAGTGTCCCATAGTTTAGAGTCACTCTGGGACTTTACACCAATAAGTTTATAGAGGAAGAGGGCATGAATGCACTACCACGCAATATCCACATTTCTCCCTCTTTGTGCTGGAAGGCTTTAGCACTACTCTCTTCCACCTATGACCCTAGCCGCTCGAAGGCTTCAGCTCTCGCCCCTTCCCTATGATATCTCCATGCCATATTAGCACACACCCTGACTGGAAGGAGAGAGAGCACCAGCATCGTCAACACCCACGATGCCTACTATTTATGGTGCATGGCGAATGCACACGTGACTGACTTGGCATATTTCATCGCTTTCGCCATTCGCCATCAGACCAAGTAGCATCAGAAGGGAGTAATCTCTATCGGCCCCTACGTGACGCTCCTTGTTAGACACTTCGGCCTCCTCAACACCGTAGCCCAGTCATCAGCGCTTACACTGATAGGTCAGATGTCCCCACAAGGCATCACGACTATTTTACACATGAGGATGATCGAGCGCCGACGTGGGACCGATCCTCCTCAGTATCGTCTCACTCATGCCATTGACGAGGAGGATCTTGAGGACATTCCTGATGATGTCCCCCCACAACACGAGGAGCCTTCTACCACGCCACCTAAGGAACGAACAATTCATGCGGCTACTTCATTGGCACACATTTTCGACCGACTCGCTCACTTCGAGCAGTATTGCACTACACAGTTCGAGATGATTCACGAGTGAGATCGGTGATGTGACAGACAGATGGATAACATGTAGGCCATGATGCAGCAGCTGTGCCAGCACTTTCACATCGCCACTCCAACGCCACCAACTGAGGGCCCCACTGACGAGGATCATTGAATCCTCCTATCTTTTTATTTTTATTTTTATTTTCATTTCAATTTTATTATTTTCTTTTGAAATAGATATCTATATTAGTAAATTTTACTTTTTTCATTTTTCTAGTATTTCTAACAAGTAATCCCACTATGCTCTCTTCTACACCAACTCTTAATAAGCTCTTCATGATTCTACAGACTTCCAAGCAAAGTTGCTAGGAATATTTTACGGAATGAGGAAAAAAATAGGGAACAATACCCAACGAGTGCCATGTTCAACGACCCAATTTCTTCATCTAGCCAAGAACAGTGGCAGCTACCACTTTCCCCAAACACTCCAGCCTCAGAATCAAGCTCTGTATCCATATAACAGGGAGTTTCACCTCTTTCCCTCTTATGATTTTCTTTATTCTGAATATTCTATCTTTGTACATTGAGGGCAATGTACATCTTAAGTGTGGGGGGTGAACATGAACATGAGCCTAACTTTTTGTATTATTCTCAAATCCCTGAATTTGATCTTGTGTTTAAGTGATTTTCTCATAATATTGATCGAATGAATTCTGAGTAATCTATAATTATTATTGATATGTCATGAATTAGACCATGGAAATTATGCATGATTATTTGATTATAGGACGTTAGAGAATCGAGCATGTTAAGTTGATATTTTGAGAACTAAATTTTTTAGACTATTTTCCTAAATTAAGGTATTATCTTGAAATCTTAAGTATACAGGAATGACATCACAAACCCAAATTTTTGGTGAGATTTTTGATCCTTTTGAGCATATAGCTTTCTTTCTTGCTCACTTCTTTTATGGTTTGAGTACGTCAACATTAAACTGTTATTCTAGAACTTGCTTCGATTATACATGTCGACATCACACGTATGATTTGATATACTGAGATGATAAAGGCACTTAGGATTTAACCCACTTACTCCATAAAAAGCCTTCCCACATAATTAAACCCTTAGTGAACCCCTTTGAGCCTACTAACCTTTTTTATTGATTAACCATCATCATTAACCCATTAGCCCATTATTGTTGAAATCCTCTTACTTAAATTACCCTTTTTTTATCGAGATTAAATTTAATATTGTTACCTCACTATGTTCACCATTTTTTGTTACTGAATCATGAAGTATGATTTCTATATTGTATTGACTTGATTTGTTCTTAAAAAAAAAAGAGCTCATGTAATATAGTTCTAAATATTTGTTTGTGATTCAGTAATTAAGTTTTTGATAGTGGGGTAATATATTGAAATTATCTCGATTCTAACATTTTTCTTTTCAGCTTGTATCCATACCCGTAACCTAAACCTCGTTACAACCATTCAAAGACCTTTTGATTTGTGTATCATATCATTGACAAGTGGTGGAGATTTGATTTTCATGCAAGTCTATGTTAATAACTTCTCATGCTAGACAATCAAGTGCTTAATCTTGAACCTTAAACACTTTGAGTGATTTGAGTAATCTTTAATGAGGATGTCATCTCTTGTATATTTAGGACTAAAGTTAATTACTTGGAGGAAGGAGATTACCTATAATTTTATTATCAAAATATTTGATTTAGATTGTTTGAGGCTTTTAATGCCCCTATAGTTGAATTCTCACTATATGATTTTCCGTGGAATAGTTTGTAACATTATCAGTAATGATTATGTGATTAAAAGGAAGGAATTTTAGCAGTAAATGAGAGTTTTGCTTGAGGACAAGAAAATGCTTAAGTGTAGGGGTATTTGATAAACGCCAAATTATACATATTTTTTACCCCAAACACTTATCATATTTATGGATGTTTATTACTAGATTTGTGGATTTTGGTGCTCTTAATCCGGTTATTTCATGTTTTGTACTTAGGAGAGCACCAATAGTCAAAAGGAGCCAAAAACGAGCAAAAAAAAGACAAAACAGACCAAATCGAGAATATGACATGGCCTAAGCCTTGCCACATGGGCAGCTTACACGCTCGTGTCTTTCCAGGGTGTCGACCAAGGCTTTCATGATTCATACGGCCTGGGCATTGACCCACACGGCCGTGTGCAATTTAAAGGATCGAACACGACTTGGCAATCACGTCACACGGCCGTGGCACATGGGCATGTCCCTTTTTCAAGGAGTTGTATTTTACACGGAAAAGGATACTTAGGGAGGAAAAAAGCCAATCCAAAGCTTATATAAACACCCTACGTATGACTTAAAGGGGGCCCCTCCTCCAGAACTTTTCTAGAGTACAGAACCATACACTAGGAATTACTTGAAGGAAGCTAGACGATCCATCCCAAAAGTCGGAGCTACTCCAAGACTGAAGATCTCTCTCAGAATTTCTTCAGGGGTTTTAGAGTTTTCTTTATGTTTTGTTATTTTCATACTTTTGAGATGTACTCTTATTCTATTATAAACTAAACCCCTTAGATACCTAAAGGGGTTGAAGCCTATGATGGATCTTATTATTATTATCTGAACTATATGATAAATACTTGATTTGTTCTTAATTATGTGTTCTTAATGCTTGAGTTAATATTCCGAGTATTGATTCATGATTTTTTTGGATTAGGTTGAAACCTAATATGGGAGTCCATAGATCGATTTACTGCTTCCCTAGGGGTTTTAATTAAGAAAGAGATTTCGATTAATCAACTGAGGGTTATACGTTATTAGTCTCGAAAGAGATAATAATATAGGTTAGGGAGTCTCACGGATCAAGTCAAGTGAATAAATCGTCTGGTTCAGAGTCAGATAACAAGTGAAATCTAGGTGGATTCCTCCTTGGGTGTCATCTTTATCAATTACTTTTCAAGTATTTTTCCAAATTTTCTCTTTACTTTAGTTTAATTAGTTAATTAGTTTAGTTAATTAGTTTAAGAAACAACCCCTATTTATTTTTAGGTTAAATAATAAAAAGATAGTTATTTCTAGTAATTTTGGTTTCCTTGGGTACGATATCCCGGTCTTGCCATTACTATACTATTGTTTGATAGGTGCACTTGCCTTTTCGTCGTGATAATAGTTAATCTAGGTTTGATCTTCATTATAAATATTTATTACTTGTTACGAATCACACGATCACTTATGTTCATTAGACTAGTGTTGTGGGTTTTGCTGTGGAAGGAATTCACACTGTTAAGGATTTTCCAGAAATTTTTCCTAAGGAGTTGTTGGAATTACTTCTAGATAGAGAGGTTGAGTTTGAAATTAATGCTCTACTTTAGACAGCTTTGGTGTCTATCGCCCCATATCATATGGCATCAAAGGAGCTGAAGGAATTAAAGTTGTAGCTTTAGGAACTTTTGGCTAGGAGGTTTATTTAGCCAAGTGTGTTCCCGTAGGAAGCATCGATTTTCTTTATTAAGAAAAGGACAACTCTATGAGAATGTGTATGGATTATCGTTAGTTGAACAAATTGATGATAAATAATAAGTACCCACTCCTAAGGATTGATGACATGTTTCATCAATTTTGTGTGGCATCAGTGTTCTCGAAGATTGATCTTCATTCTGGATATCAATAATTGAAGGTTAAGCAAGTTGCTGTACATAAGGCTACCTTTAAGACACGCTATGGGCATTACAATTTCCTTGTCATGCCATTTGGTTTGACTAAGGCCCCGGTTGTGTTCATGGATTTCATGAGTCAAGATTTTCATCCATATCTGGATCAGATTTTCATAGTGTTTATTAATGATATCTTGGTGTACTCTAAGATTGATGATGAGCATGATGGGCATCTTAGGGTGGTTCTTCAAATTTTCCATGAAAATAAAATTTATGCCAAGTTAACTAAATGTAAACTCTGGTTGAGTGAGGTTATGTTTCTTAGGCATGTAGTTTCTACTGAGGGTATTTGAGTGGACCATAAAAAGATTGAGGTTGTCCTGGATTGGAAGCAGCTTAGAAATGTGACTAAACTTCGGAGTTTCCTTAGTTTAGCAGGTTATTACTAAAGGTTTGTCAAGGGGTTCTCGTTAATAGCAGCTCATTTAACTAAGTTATTATGTAAGAACGCTTCATTTGTGTGGGTCAGCGAGCAGCAATCGAACTTTGAGAAGCTTAAATCAGTTTTGACTCAGGCACTTATTCTGATTCAGCTCGAATCTAGAAAAGAGTTCATTGTGTATAGCAATGCGTCTCATACTGGTTTGGGTTGTGTTATGATACAGGAGGGTAAGGTGGTAGCATATGCATCTGGACAATATAAGTAGCATAAGGGTAATTATCCGACAGATGACCTCGAGCTTGCCTCAATAGTCTTTGCTCTTAAGATTTGGAGGCATTATCTGTATGGTGAGAGGTGCATCATCTATATTGATCATCAGAGCCTTGAGTATCTCCTTCCCTAGAAAGAGTTGAATCTTATGCAACGTTGTTGCATCGAGTTACTTAAAGACTATGATTGCAAGATAGAGTATCATTCTGGTAAGGCTAATGTGATGGTCGATGCTCTTAGTTGAAGATCTATGTCTGAGTTGAAGGCAATGTTTGCTCGCCTACGTTTGTTTGATAATGGTGGGATTTTGGCCTAGTTGCAAGTTAAGTTAACTTGGTTAACTAAGATTAAGAATAAACAGCTTCTGGATAAGTCTCTAATTAGTCAGGTTCAACAGATTGATGAGAGTAAGACTTTAAATTTTTGGTCTACTAGTGATGTTATTTTGTGTTTTTGAGGTTAAATTTGTGTGCCTAGTGATATGGATTTGAGGTAATCTATTCTGTGAGAAGCGCATAGTAGCCCTTATACAATGCATCCTGGCGGTAATAAGATGTACCGTCACCTTTGAGAGTTTTATTGGTGGCCTAGGTTGAAACATGAGGTAATCGACTTTGTGTCCCATTATTTGACGTGCTAGAAGGTTAAGGCTAAGCACCAACTTCCTTCTGGTTTGCTCCAACCTGTTAAGATTCCATTGTGGAAATAGGAAATGGGTAACTATGGACTTTGTTAGCGAGTTTCCCTTGACACCTACTAAGAAGCACTCTATTTGGGTTATTGTGGATCAATTGACTAAGTTTGCTCACTTCATTCCAGTCAAGACCGATTACTCTTTACAAAAATTGGTGAAACTTTATGTTTCCGAAACAGTTAGGCTCTATAGAGTTCCAATATTGATTATCTCAGATTAAGATCCTTGGTTTACTTCTCACTTTTGGAAGAAATTACATGAGGCTCTGGGTACTCGATTGGATTTCAGTACGGTATTTCATCCGCAAACTGATGGTCAGTATAAGAGAGTGATTCAGATTTTAGAAGATATGCTTCGAAGCTGTGTTCTTCAACTTGGTTAACTGAGATTAAAAATAAGTAGCATTTAGATGAGTCTTTGATTAATAGGATTCATCAAATTAATGAGGGTAAGACTTCAGATTTTAGGTTTAATCGTAATGGTATATTGTGTTTTTGAGGTCAGATTTTTGTGCCTAGTGATGTGGATTTTACGCAATCTATTCTGTGGGAAGTGCATAGTAGCCCTTATGCTATGCATATCGGTGATATTAAGATGTTCTATAAGCTTCAAAAGTTGTATTGGTGGCATAGGTTGAAACGTGAGGTAACCAATTTTGTGTCCCATTGTTTGATGTGCCAGAAGGTTAAGGCTAAGCATCAACTTCCTTCTGGTTTTCTCCAACCCGTTAAGATTTAATTGTGGAAATGGGAATGAGTAACTATGGACTTCGTTAGTGAGTTGCCCTTGACACCTACTAAGAAGGACTTTATTTGGTTATTGTGGATCAGTTGACTAAGTCTGCTCACTTCATTCTGATCAGAATTGATTACTCTTTACAAAAATTGGCGAAAGTTTATGTTTCCAAGGTAGTTAGGGTCCATGGAGTTTTGGTATCGATTATCTCATATTGAGATCCTTGGTTTACTTCTCACTTCTGGAAGAAATTACATGAGGCTCTAGATACTTGATTTGATTTCAATACGGTATTTCATCTATAGACTAATGGTCAGTTTGAAAGAATGATTCAGATTTTGGAAGATATGCTTCAGAGCTGTGTTATTGTCTTTTGGGGTAGTTAGGAGGAATTTTTTCCGCTAGCTGAATTCGCTTATAATAATAGTTTTTAGTCTAGCATTCAGATTGAACCTTATGAGGCTTTGTATGGTAGAAAATGTCGTACTCCGCTTTGTTGGATTGTGTTGGGTGAGATGAAGGTTTTGGATCCTGAGTTAGTGGCTAGGACTAAGGATAATGTTCGTTTTATTCAGGATCGACTTAAGGCCTCTTCTGATAGACAAAATTCTTATGCAGAGCTTAAAAGAAAGGATATTGAGTTCGAGGTATGGGACTGTGTCTTTCTTAAGGTATCTCCGTGGAAGAAGGCTATCAGATTTTGTTGTAAGAGCAAGTTCAGCCCACGATTCATTAGGCCATACCAGATTTTGAGGCATGTTGGTTTGGTTGCTTATCAGTTAGAGCTACCTCTAAAGTTGGATTACATTGATGAAGTATTTCATGTGTCCAAGTTGAGATCCTTCTTATGTGGTTCTAGCGTAGAAAATTGAGTTGAGGCCTGATTCATCTTTTTAAGAGGAGCTAGTACAAATCCTGGATTGTGAAGTTAAGGTCTTGAGGAGAGAGACCATTCCGTTAGTTAAGGTACTATGGCAAAATCATGGTTCAGAGGAGTCCACTTGAGAGCCTAAGGACTCGATTCGACAGCAATATCTCTACCTTTTTTTGGCAGGTAAATTTTAAGGTCGAATTTTTTTTAATGAAGGAAACTTGTAACGCCCCAAATTTTCTCAAGTCTATTAAATTATGTCAAATAATTTAATTTGGTTCAGTGGTTGAGTGTTGTGCTTGTGTGTGTGAGGTTCTGGGTTCGAATCCTTTTTCCTTGAATTTTGTTAATTTTGATTCAATCCCTATCCTTGTTCATTCATCTTAAGTCTTATTTCCATGCAAGTTATATTAAAATGAGCCTACTGGTTCAGTGGTAAGGTGTCAACTTAAACCTTTGGTCTTGTGTTCAAATCATTATGGTTGCAAAAGGGGAATTCATTTTGTTTCCTTGCCATTGGTGGGTAGTTGGGTTAGATTGGTGTTCTAAAAATCTGGTGGATTAGGATTTGGTTGATATTAAGTTATTTTATTTATTTTTTATTTTGAAATTTATCCAAAATCCCTATTTTCATTCACCTACTAAACTGTCCAACTCTCTCCCTCCTTTTTACGTTCTTCTTTTTCTTTTGCTTCTTTTTTCTTTTTATGAAGTTTCCTTCCCATTGATTTTCCTTGTTGTCGTTCCATTTTTCTTCTGTGTTCGTGTGTGAGTTTCGTCCTTTGATTGTGGTTCAAAGCATGGTGTAAGTTTGTTAAGTATTTTTCTACAATTTTAGCTTAAATTTGTTCTTAAACAAGATTGTAATTGTTGGTGTTTAGTTTTCTTTTCACGTTGTGTTAAGTGTTTTCGTGATTTTATTTAGGCAAAGGGTGTAAGAATCAATTCCCACTAATGGAGTAATTATCGTTTTAGATGCTATTTTTTAAGTAGCAAGTAATCGAACCTCGCTTTAGGAACTGGAATCTTGATAAAAGAATGTTATTTTGGATGGGTCTTTGATGGTTAATTGGCATGATTTGATGATTTTTGTAGGATTCATAAGTTCCCGGTTGTATGGTGAATCAGAATTAGCATCAGGTGTGTGAACTAACCTGAAAAACACGATTGAATCTCGAAAAGCCCCAAAACAGGGGCTGTTCTCAAAACTGCCCAATGTCACACGAACATGTGGTAGGTTGTGTGATAGACTGTGTGCATCACGCGACCGTGTGGTTGGTCGTGTGCCAGGCTGTGTGTGATTAGACGACCTGGATAGGTAGGCCATGTGGACCACACGGGCCGATTTATTATGTCGTGTAGGACCTTTTGGCCAATTTTGAAGACCCCGACTAGAGATTGATTTAGGGACTTAAAAATTGGATCCGTAAGCATTTTGGTAGGCCTATAAAAGCGGAAATTTTTGTATGCTACACGTAAGTAAGCTTAGGAAGCTTGTTATGTAAGTTCGCATTGTATAAGTTATGTGTTATGTTATGTTCTGTAAACATATGTTTAGACATGCATGCCATGAACCTATATGATACATATGTATGTTAACATGATCATGTGTGTGCATTGGGGTGAGTTTTGTTATGTTAGAGGAAGTGTATTCTGGTAGTTCTACTGCAACTTTGGTGGTTAAACCACAATTTCTATCTCGCAGCTCAGTTGCACATTTATGAGTGGCATATCGCCACATTCTAGTGTGATTAGATGGATAGACTCTTGTAGTCCTAATTGGTGTGATTGGTTGGTCAGAGATGGTATGTAGCGGATGAGGGTAAGATTTATTATCATGTGTTATATATTCTAAAAATATGATAAATGATATATGTTTTGAAAATATAAAAATTCTAATATAATATTTGCATTATGCAAATTCTATAAGTAAATTCTGTATGTGGATCAACTCACACATTGGGATTCTAGCTCATTCTTTTGTTTGTTTTGTTTTAGGTGATCCTCATACTTAGGATTGAATGGCAAATTCGGAGCTCGGTTTAGACATTTTATTTTTAAGTATGTTTGGATTTAAATTTTGGACTTTATGGACTTTCAGACTTTTTGGTTTTTGTTTTCGGACTTTAATTTTGGTTTGAAAATTATTTTGCAAACATGCTATTCATAATCGGAATTTTAATCAAGACAGCATAACTAATAAGGTACTATAGTTTTATAAGACAAAAAAAATACTAAAATGTTTTCCACTATAAGATTTTGGAAATTAATACGATGTTTTGTGATGTAAGTGGGTAAACAGTTGTATTTGTTTTGATTAAATCAATAAAACGTGATTTTTTCCGAAACATTTATGTAATTTTCTAAATACATATGTTTTTGATAAATTAATTGATTTTAATATCTTTGAATAAATTTAGTTTTTCACGAAAATTAATCGGCACTGTCTTTACATAAAATTGTAACCTCCATAATCCGATCGTGGCGTTTAGGCTGAGTATAGGGTGTTATAAGTGAGGTTTAGTGAATTTTCTTTGAGAAAAACCAACACTGAAAAAAATGAAGAATCTTCAGGTTCTTTAGTAAGCTTTCATGTAAATTCTTATTTTGCCTCATCATTATTAATCGAGATGGTCTAACCGATCATGCCAACTTAAGTAATACATTTGGACTAGTAAACTTCAGGTTTACAATCTCATGTGATTCAACAATACAAATGTAAACTTTTGATTTACCATCGTATGTGATTTAACAATATCATATATGCATAGTAAAAACTAAAAGCAAATAGAGTAATTTTCGAATACAATAAAATAAAAGAGGAAGCCACATGCATTTGTTGCAAATAAATTTTATGAATTTACAAAATGTGCACAAACAAATTGTAACACCCCTAACCCGTATCCGTCGTTGGAACAGGGTGTTGGAGCATTACTAGACTTTCAAAACATTTTACAAATAATTTATGTAAATTACTATTTATTAACCGAGATCATCCCAAACTTCCCTTAATTGGACCTTCGAGGCCCAATACGAGTATTAGAATCGAGTCGGGACTTAATCGGGAACTCTAAGAATTTTTTGCGAAATTACAAAAATTTTCCAAGGTATAGGGCTCACACGCCCGTGTGGTCCAAGGACACGCCCATGTGACCCTGGACACACTCGTGTTACAGGCCGTGTTTGACCCCGTGTAATTTTCTGACTTGTGCACACGGCCATGCCATACACCCGTGTGCTAAGCCGTGTGGTTAATTAATTCATTTCAAAATTAAGTGCAGGTTTCACACGGCCAAGACACATGCCGTGTTCTAGGCCGTGTAGCACACACGGTTGAGACGCATGCCCGTGTGCTCAATTTTGAGCAATTTGTTTCTCAAAATTAAGGTGAAGGGGATACATGGCCTAACTACACGCCCATGTACTCAGTCGTGTGTCACACACGATCTAGACACACGCCTGTGTTTCTGCCCGTGTGGACAAAATAAAGCCATTTCCTAGCCTCATTTGTCACCCAAATTTATCATTTCCCTGCACTAAAACATACCAAACCCATTCCAACCAATTCAAGCATTCAAATTAAGAAATTTCCAACATTCATCATGGCATACCATTACTTGCATGAATGCTTACAATCTTTCCTTGGTTCATTCCATATATTAGACATAATTTGATCAACTACTTGACATATATTTAGCTACCATAGCATGACATTACAAGTATATCAAAACAACCATTACTAGCCATTCCAATGGCTAGATTACAAGCATCATTATCAAGCCACTAATGGTCAAGTTGTCCTATATATGCCACTATACCAAAATAATTTTACCAAGTATACCCAAAATAAGCTAGTTGATAGTGTGGCGATGCTCCAATGATCTCCGACCTTCGCGAGCTTCCGAGCACTATGAAATAGGGAAAATAAAATAGAGTAAGCATTACATGCTTAATAAGTTCATATAACAGAAACTAAACTTACCAATCCCGTTTATTAAATCTAAGTATACAATATCATGTTTTCCATCCATTAGCAAAATTGCCTAAACACATGCATTCAATCAAACATGTTAGTCACCAAAATCTTCATATCAATCAAGTAAACATAGATGAACTCATCATGTGATATTCTTTCAAATCATTATCATTTCATCTCATAATTCTCATGCCATGTCAAGAGTTTTATGTCCATTGAATCATTGAAATTCCGATGGATGCTCAAGTGGTACACTCGAGGTGTACGATTCAATCATCTGTCAATTTCTTATTCAAGGGTACCCATTAGGGCACTTAAACAAGGAACACACTCTCGAGCCACATATTGTATAACAGGATTACCAGTCCAGGCTAAATTCTTTATATAACATATGCTCAAAAGAGCTCAGTTAGGATTACTAGTCCAGGCTAAACCCTAATCACAACGTATACTCAAGAGGTACTATATCAAGATTACCCGTCCGAACAAAATCCTTTTTATAATAAGGTTAATAGGATTTCTCGTCTGAGCTAAATCCCATCTGCAACAAATGCAGGACCTCATCCATTTCGGGAAAGCACATATATTCATCAGAATTCAATATTCAATCGGGACTTAACCCCTTTTTCACCATTTCAAGCATGTATTAAATTTTCCATTTTAACATTCAAGTAATACATTTCAATATAAGTCAAATTACATACAAACAAAACATTCAATTAACATAATTCCTTGCTCGAATAAGTTACACGAAATTACCTCGACACTTATTCGCGTATAAAATTTACTAATCCGAAACCTTTTCTTTTCCTCGTTCTAATCTCGAATGTGAGTTGTCCGGATCTATATAAATAGCTTTAATCATCAATTTCTCATATTTCATACTCATTTGGACTCAATTTATGTTCTAGGAAAAATTACCATTTTGCCCCTAACTTTTCCATAATTTCCAATTTTGTCCCTAGGCTCTGAAAATGAAATTTGTGCAATTTTCTCCCTATTCCAAGCCTAACCGAAATCCCATTACAAAATTTACAGCACATGTATTCATAAAAATTCAGAATATTTCTTCAATTTCACAAGTTTACATTTTAGTCCCTAAATCATGTTTTCATCAAAAATCACTTTGTAAAAGTTGTTTATCTATCAACAACCTTTCATTTTCTACCATAAATTTCTAATTTTCAGCATATATATCCATGACCCATTTTCCATACTTCGATAACTTTTCAAATTAATCCCTCAAATAGATAGATTAAGCTATCTCGGTTTCAAAAATATCAAAATTACTAAAAACGGGACAAGAAAACTTACCCAATTAAGCCTTGAAAGTTTCTTCTCTCTCTCTTAGGGTTTCCATATAATTTTAGGGTTGAATATGAAAAAAAATAATAAGACGATATCTTTTATCATCTTTTCAATTAATTAATTATTTCAATTTCTAATTTAGTCCTTGTCCTTTTTCTAAATTTCCATGGATGAGCCACCAAAAATCTGCATACTTTTCTTTAATAGTCTAATTACCATATAAGGACCTTTATTTTTTAATTCCATAGCTATTTAATCCTTGTAACTACTAGAATTCAACTTTCGTATTTTATGCAATTTAGACCTTCTCGTAATTAAACACTTAATCGATAAAATTTTTGTATCAAATGTTTTGCACGACATGTCTATCAAAATACGGACCATATAATAAAATAAAAATAAATTTTATTTTTGGCTCGGATTTGTAGCCCTGAAACCACTGTTCCAATTTCACTGAAAAATGACCTGTTACACAAATACTTTCTTTGCATATGTATATGTGCAAATTTAAGCAAAGTGAATGAGCATACCATAAATGCACAACAATTAAAAGCTTAAACATAAGATGAAACTATTAATTTAAATTTCAATATTAATCTTATTATTCATCTTCACAATATATTTATTTTCCACTTTTGGTGGTAAGAAGAATTATTATGACCCCATTTTTTACTATTACTATTATAGAATAACTTACCATGTCCACATCCAATATTATGTCTTTCAAATTTATTATGTATTACTACATTTGCTTCAAGGAATGGAGAAAATCTACTGAGACGTGCTTCATGATTTTTCATTTAATAGCTCATTATTTTATTCAACCATAAGTAAACATAATATTAATTCATAATATTTCTTACCTTTTTCACAGTATTTATAACACCTCATACCTGACCTGATCATTAGGTCCAAGCTATGGAATGCCACGGTCGTTACCTGTGAAACTAACATCATATAAGCATTAAAAAATCATTCATAAAGGCAATTAATTACAAATCAAATTCATGTTACTCTATTTAATTATTTACGGGCCCTATACAATCTTACAAAAGCTCTTTTGTTAATCTGAGGGTGGTTTAGGACCAAATTGTAAGGTTTTCAAAGTTTAAGACCGATGTCACGACTTCATCATCTCCAAGTCAGGACATCGTCAAAAAGTGAGTGACGTGGCAACCTCACTCATTGTCGACCTATGTTGCGACGTTGAAATCTTGAGGTCACTATGTTGTCCCTGTTTTGGCAACTTAACACTTTCGTACCTATTCATTTGCTTTCAAACCAACATCCAAATGAATTTTTTCAACCTAATACAAATATGATGCTTTTCAACCATGTCAAACAAACTCAATTCAAGCATATAATTAACTAAACCAACCATTCAAAATTATACAATTCAACCTTAATGCATAATCAATTCCATACCAACTATCCATACCTAAAACAAATCATTTGCTAATTCAAAACTGTCATAATAGTGTACCTTGGAAGTTTAGCACTTAAATGGCTCTAACATGAAGCACACAAAACATCTATTCAATTTTTTCTCATACTTATCATTCAATTATACCCATTCTCAAATCATTTAGCAACCTAGCCATTCTAACTATCATATTTGCAATCTTTGACATGCCAAACCACAAAAATTAGGGTTATTACACATTCTAGCATCACAAAAGACCAAAACATGCATCAATTATATCACATACTAAGCCTATTTCACTAGTTAACATTATTACAAAGCCATTAACTCCAAACTGACCATTTGTACAACAAAGGTCCTTATGTACATGCCACAATGTCTAGACTCAAAATATACATATATCTACCATCTTTTGATAGTGTGTTCTCCTCCATTGATCTGACTCGACAAGTTTTTGCAGGTTTCAATCTACAAAAGAAGGAAAAACAACTAGAGTAAGCACACCAATGTTTGGTAAGTTCAAATTGGAAATAACATACTTACCTTTCATTAAAATTATAATATCTTCTAATCATTTTGTCATTAAACATGGCTATACTTGGCACTATTGGTATAACTAGACACATTTCAAGATTATCAATCAAGTATGTTGTCATGTTTACATATCATGATAAAAGTCACTAATATTAAAGAAATTACATGTCATATGTCAAAAAAAGCATATAATATTTCATTTCCAATTCACTTTCAAGTTTTCCATTTCAATTTAATAAAATATTTTTTATGGAACTATAGGAAAATAGACTCAGATACACGGGTGATTAAGTTGCTCATGCAGGCTGACATTATATTAGGGTTTCTCACACAAGCTAACATTATATCAAGGTTGCTCACAGAAGCTTACTTATATTAGGTTACCCATCTGGGATAAAACTGAACCACATATAACCCAAGAATCAAAAACAAATGCTAGACCTCATTATAACTTGTAAAATCCTTAATCAAGTGCACATATAACCCTATTGGCATGCCAAGCATATCCTAATCTTTTACTAAGTTCACACTTGCATCATTTCCATATATACATTATTACCAGCCCTTGTACTTGATCACATAATTCATTTACATGTCCTGTAATCCATCAACTTTCATATTTGTACACTGAACAACTACATATTAACTAATAATCACATGTCATTTCAATTTAGTCCATAGTTAGTAATACATATCAAATTCACTAGAATTCTAATTATATCTAACCAAATATATATAATCAAACACAAAATCACATACAACATAAAATAAACTAGTAAGTTCCATATGAACTTACTTGTTCAAAATGTGAAAAGAGAGGATACTTCAAGGACTAATCTGTAATTTTAGTTGTTCTCCAGTTTACTTCACTTCAATCCAATTATTGGTCTATACAATTATTTTATATCACCAATCAATACCAAAGATTTTCATACTATATCATGATATGCATGATTTCATATAATTTTATTTTTTTATTCCCTTCATATTTTATATTTTATTCAATTTAGTCCCTAAACTCAGAATGAGCATAACTTTCGATTCCTAGCTTTAGATTAAAATTTGATCTCATATATTCTCATTAGGGACCTTATACTATCTATTTCTAACATAATTTCATGACAAGTTTTACATTTATTCAATTTGATCTTTAATGTAACAAAGTTAACAATAAGCTAAATTAGCTTTACAATCTAGTCCTTTTCATATTCTAAGCTTGAAACTATCAATTATAAGCCCTATCATTCAAGAAATCAATAATGGTAACTTCCTAAAACTTTAACAGTTTTACAAAATGGTACATGAGCTAGCTAAATTAAGCTTACATTACCTCGAATCTATAAAAAAAAATACAAGAAAATAGCTTGAAATCACTTACCAAGAAAATGATTTTCTTAAATTTTTATAGGTTTGCACAATTGGGTGAAATGGAGAAGATGAATAAATTCCACTATCATTTGACTCATATAGCGTAATTAACCATTAATTACTTAATTAAATTAATCATACTTTCATTAACATAACTTATCATTTAATCACATATAATGGATTATACCATCGTCATCAACTAACTCCCATTTAGAAATGATTTTATTACCATTTTAGAATTTTTCTAATTGCTATTTCAATCCCCCAAGCCTTTTTTCAATTAAAAATCTATAGCGATTGAATTTTTACAATTTAGTCTCTGAGCCTTAATTAACTATTAATTCGGAAAAATTACTAGACCAATCTTTAATATATTTCTATATTATCTCCGTAAATATTCATATTTAATATTTACGAACATAGTTTATGAAAATGAGGTTCCAAAATCATATTTTCTGATATCATTGAAAATTGGATCATTACAGTAGTACATTTGAAGGATGAAAAATTGAAAAAGGTTTTCTCTAACAAGTTCTCATTAGTAATGTTTTCCCCATATGATGTTTATCGAGAACTCGTAAATATTGCAAAGTCATACTCACTCGCAATTTTAAAACTTGCAATTTCATAGCTTTATTTTAAAATTATTCCATAATTCACGTGGATCTTTCATAATCAAATATTATGCATTCAACCCTTCATGGGGATGATGACAAAGGAAGATCAAGAGATAATCACAATTAATTCAATTTAATAACAAGAGTTATAAATATAATTCAATAACTTAATATTTCTCTATTCTTTTCAAAATAATATTTAAGTATCATGCATAATTCAATTATTGAATCTTTATCTATCAAAAGAGGTAGGTATTCATACCAAGAGTAATTCATACTAAATATAATTTTTTTCTCATTCACAATCTCAATATAATATCCATTACACTGAATATATTTTAAAGCTAATGCATTAACTATCACAAATTTTGTTCTTTCAATTATTGATATATTAGCTATTCTAGAGCTTTCAACTAATTTTGTAGTACCACATATTAGATTGATATTGGTTTGTTTCAGTATTGAGACCGACTAGAACATAATGCATTGATTATCACAAATTTTGTCCCTTCAAATATTGATAAATTAATTCTTTTGGAGCTTTCACCTAATTTTGTACAACCAAATATTGCAATAGTATTGGTTTGTTTTAGTACCAAATAAGATAAATACTTTCTATCTTAGGGATGGTATTTTTTGTTACATTGTCATCGAGACATATATGTATATATTTTCTTTAAAGTATTAATTGGTTAGTGATCTTTTATATCATATTGAACATAAGATAACAATATATTAGCTCTTCTGGAGCCTTAAATTAATTCTGTACCACCAATGTGATTTTTTTTTATCCCTAAGGATAATGTGTACTATTGTGTTATCTAAGAGAAACTTATTTCTCTTTATATATGAGTGTCATTAATTTCGTCAATAACAAAATATTATCAAGGATGAAAATCACTTAAAAATAAATGGCAATGGCGAAAAGTCATTTTTATTCAAATTGCCAAATGTCATTTTAAACTTCTATAATGGTCGCATGGCCATTTTTATTTTTCATTTTTTTAAACTCTCGAAGCAATTGTTTTTTATAAGAAGAAAAACTTATATATATAAACTACCCATAGTAGTTTTTCAATAATTGCTTTTGAACAGCTTTAGTGGGTTTAGGCTCTACCCTATTATGGGCGGATCAGATTTAATTCTATTTAATATTTTCAACAAAATATAATCAAAAACAAAATTTTAAGAAAATTAGAAACATACCATGTATGGATTTGATTAATACATTACTCATACACTGTAAAAGTATATATGAAAAATTAATGTGGTTGAATCGTTGAAACTCCATACCTATCTAAATTTTGCTCGATCAAAAACCAAAATCAATGTTGAAATCAAATCTTTCACCATCCTCACAAAGATAGAAATAAAATAAGTTAATCAAATAAATCATAATTAATCATGAATTAACTAATTAAAATATTAATAAAATATAAAGCATTAAATAAAGAAACTTCCTGAAAATTTTGCATCTTGTTGTCTATGATCTCGAAGAATAAATCTGATCTTTAGTCTTTGATTGAATAAATTTGATTAGATATGGATAAAAGGTTTTTATAAATTTCGTGACATGTATAGCCTAAATATGGGTGAGCATTCAATCGAATTAAGTGAAAAATTTTGAGTTAATCGAGTTGACAAGTCATATTTTATCATCCTAACTTGATTTGAATGTTTTTCGAATCAAGTTAAGTGAAATGAAATTCTAGCTAAATTGAATCAATTGAAATTAAAAATTAAACATGTCAAATTAAAATATTGTTACAATATAACTAATTCCATGTTAGAGCACATAAGTTTGAAACCATATATATTTGAAAACTTTTTCAAAGCAAAAAAGAAGAAGAAGATATTTTAATATGATAAACTTGAATAATTAATTAACTTATTTAGGTCCCAAAATTATTATTTTAGAAAAAAATTAAATTTATTATAATTTAAAAAAATTAATTTCAAAAATTATTTTGAATTTTTTGTAATTTTTGTTGAAAGTGATCAATTTGCTCGTTTTAAATTTTTATAAGGACCAAAGGGGTATTTACATCAATTTGTTATTTAAATTATTCGAGTTATTTAAATTGTAAAATTCAACTCAATTCAAACTTGAAACTTTAAATACTTATTCGAATTGACTTGAATAACTTGATTTAATTAACTCAATTCGGTTAACTCGAAATTTGATTTTTATTTTATTTTTTTCGAATCGAGTTTTACTCACGTTTAAACCTAATGGGTGGAGTAGCTGAGTGGTTGAAGACAATGATAATCTTCAAAGGGCATATGTTCAAGAAATTGAGAGAGAAAAAAAGAAGTTTGGAATTGATGTTATATTTAAAAGTCAATAAAATAAATCTTCCCTATTTAAAATCAAAATGTTTTATGCTATTTTGTAAAGGTGATTTACCAGAAAATGCCAATTTTTAAAAGAAATTACGAAAATGGGCCACTTTTGTTGAAATGTATGGAAATGGGTCGATTATACAAAAACGCGTCAACTGGTGCCGTTTTCAGGGGAAAATCAGAAAAGTGCGTCCAGCTCAGCGCTTTTTTCCCTCATGACCAGTAAAACGCATCCAAGTCAGCACGCTAAAGAAAAACGCGTCCAGGTTAGCGCACTAAAAAAAGCGCATCTAGGTCTACATTTTCCCTGTATTTTTTTAGGGTTTTAATTGTTTAATTAGGGTTTAAATTTTATTAAATTAGGGTTTTAATATTTTATTTAATTTTTAAATTTTTATTAATTAGTGTTTTAAGGTTTTAGGAAAAATGATTTTATTATTAAGGTTTAGTGTTTGTTTAGGATTTAAGGTTTTATTGTTAGGATTTTTAGTGTTCATAAATTAGGGTTAAGAGGTTCTAAAAAAATAAGTTTGATGATATAGGTTTTGAAAAATAATTTTTAAAAGATGGGTTTTGAAAAAATATCCCGGGAATTCTAGGATATATGAAACGTTTCTGAAAAATGCCCCAAATAGTGGGGCCTGTATTGCTTGTATCGCTTGCTTCGTTTAAGTTGTTACCTGATAGAAGATTGCATCGTAAACCAAAAGGTCAACCCACTTCAACTTGAATACGTGAAAACATGGATATTCAGTATAGGTCAAATCATTCGAGGTTATGCAGGTGGTGTAGGAACTCAGGACATACAATGTCGTCATGTCCATATTGAAATGACTAAGCAATCTATAAAACATATATCAATTCCATTATAATATGTAAACGTGTGGTTCGGTGAAATAATAACAAATATAAGATTTTCATGTTCTGAAATTATAACAAATTACAACGTTAATTAATTGTAATGATAACAAATATCAACTACCATTTTCTTAAATGATGCAATGTTAAGTATCCAAGTCGTAGAATCAAATCGTATCGCTTCAAACGGTCGAATTGGGTTCTCAATTATTTTCAACAAAAACATGGCATATTTCTTGTCAAATCAAATCTTATTGTTATGGTATGTGAAAAAAATCAAAGTAAATTCCATTTTGACTAAAGATGAATGGTACAAAAATCAGACTGTGTACAAAAAGATTCAAAATAACTTCATTTTTCTTAAATGATACAATATAAAATTAATCAATGCTTATGCCAGTCAGAGTCTGTGCCAGATCGAGGTGGTCAACGGTTACGCTCTGGATGCCTTCTTGGTTCAGCTTCCGAGGGGGGTTGTGGTCTTGTTTACTCCTCTTCTTTGCCTCCGGTCAATTGCGATCCTTGCATTCATGGTTGCCATCGTGCATCCTCCAGTCTATAAATAGATGGTTGGGAAGATGACCCACCTTAATAGAACAAAGATCCCCGAGGTTTTTGCGTCACAAACGGCGAATGAGCGTAACTATGTTGAGTCCCATAAACTGATAAGATAATGACTGGACTCACCGTCGGTGCCTTATGCATAGATGGCCTACATGTCGTTGTAGGCATTGGCATCATCAATAAATGAGATGGCCCCAGCGTATAAAACATGGGGAATGGATGACCAACAATCCAACCTAACATAGGACTAGAATCAGAAAAATGTGGTGCAACAAATTGAGTTTGTGTGAAAATATAAGGTTAGGATGTGCACTAGAATAAGACGGTACGTATTGAGCGAGGGGTAGAGTGGGCATCAATGCTGAGGCCATCGGCGTCGGTTCTTGTGTGGGCGCTGAAGGTGGGCTCGCCTCGCCACCTCGTGGATTTAATGGGCTAACCATAGATACTCGTATGGGGATAACAATGCCTCGCCTCTTCCTCGTACAAATATGGCTTACCATGGATCTTAAACCATGACATGTACTCCGGATCAAATGCAAACTTCGGAACAATAATAGGTTCGTGAGTAGGTAAAAATTCATACCGATTATTCCACATGTTGATATATTGCAAGTGGAATACCAACCAATTTTCATCCAGTCGCCGTAAGTTGATATGATGCAGATTATCAAGCTCTTGAGGTGCCACAGGAATCGACTATCAGAATCCGAACTGCCACAACACTCTATCAGTCTTGTACATTTCAACAGTGGTGTACACTACCAATGGGGCCTTAACGTGCTAGGCGTTGGGATTCACAAAGAATTTCTTAGGGATTACTGCTCGAATTGGTGGATCCTCATATGGTGTCCATTCAAACTATATTAACATGATAAAAACATTAGTTATATATACTACTAAATACGAAATCGACTACGTTATTTGTATATAGTTCAAAATTAAATAAATACATACCTCCGCTTCTAATCGTTGGTCTAATAGAAACCATATATCTTGAAGCTTGGTAGGTAATCCCACGTGACTCAGCGCATGGTTCCACCTATTTAAATAACTCATTAGCCCAATAATTTAAATTTAAATCAATTTAGTCATGGGGATATCTACTAAATTTTACCTTGTTACAAGTGGGAATGTATACGGGTAGTTTGCTCGAGGATGTAAAAATAGAAATTGGAATCGGGCCCATGATTGTAGCACTAAAAGGCAACCACCAATTTTGATTTTCACTAGTTGCATCGTCCGACACATCTCCTAGTACAATGTCGCCAACACGACGAACCCCCAACCGAGTTCGCTCATACCTCTACAATTGACGAGTTTCAGCAGCCATCTTAGATGGACGAGATTTCGTGACTTCTTCAACATCAGGATACCCTCGATGATCTGAAAGATGTATGCCCAATCATATCATTCTCTTTTGACTTCAGTTGAATCCACAACTAGTTCCGCAAATTTTTTTTGTATCCAAGCCCTTCTGATCCAACCTCCGTAAATCGCCTACAGAACCGCATCCAAAAGATCTAAACATATGGCTCCTCAATCAGTAGATTGAACAAGCTTGGTGACTACCAACTCGTCTACGGGTAACCTCAATTGTAAATCCATGTCCTCTAGAATGATAGTATACTCGTCGCATAGAAGATGAAATGTGTGCGTATCAGGTCTCCACCTCTCCACCAACGCGCTTATGAGTTTTGGGTCCAAGTTGCACCCCCGGCCTACAAGGGCCACATGCCAAAAATCGGCTTCCCTCAAGTATGTTTCAATCAATGGTGGTGGAGGACCGGATAGATTACCAATATGACATTGTGAAATCTGATCTTCCAGCTATTTACATAAAAATTATAAAAAAATATTAAGTTAAAATATAACAATGAAATAAAAAAAATGTAAACAATATTAAAATTTATTCTTACCATTTCCAATTGGTTGACGGAGATATGCTGTTATCAAGACGGATTAGAGACTTGGTCATTGCTAAATTATATTCAACACAAACAAATTTTTAATAAAAAATTATTTATTGAAAATATTAATAAAATAATAAATAGAATTTAAGGGGAAAAATTAAAGAGAATATTTGAGAGATTTTTTAGAGTTGATTGAGAAAATTGAGAGATTTAATAGAGAATTGTGAGAAATGTGAGTGAGAAGAAGGTGTGGGGGTTATAGTTTTTTTTACTGTTTGGGGGGAGGGGCAACGACTATTTGAAATAGTCGTTGGAAGTGACTGTTGGGGGAGGGGAACGTGCTGATCTGGACGCGTTTTACTGATTAAAGGGAAAAAAACGTTGAGATGGATGCACTTTTCTGGTTTTCCCTTGAAAATGGCACCAGCTGAGCGCATTTTTGTATTATCGACCCATTTTCGTAAATTTCAACAAAAGTGACTGATTTCTGTAAATTTTTTTTTAAAAAAATAGGTCTTTTCTGGTATACTAGTCATTTTATAATAAGTAGATCCAAGAACTAAATTGACGTTATATCTAAAAGTTTGGGATTGATGATTAAATCTTAATTCGATTAGCATGGGTATTTTTGCCAATGTAAGAAGACGTGGGTTCTAGTGCACTGAAGCACATTATCCTCCTATTTATGGGTTGGAGAGGGACTATAGATAGTTTAGGTATTGTGTCAAAAAGAGCATATATGATTGAAATGTAATTATAAAAGAAATATAATTTTTATATGATAGTTTGGAAAGAATAACCAAAATGATATGATAGTTAACTATAGACTTCACAACTAAAGGACATGGGAAGGTTCAATGCAATGCAAGCACATTTATTTTGAATAATTGATAATAAATGAGGATCTTAAAAGATCTGAGAGGGGGCCATCAATCCTTATATTATTCATGCTTAGGCCCATTTTGGCATGTCTTATATCCCCAACTCCACAATATATATTTAGCTTCCTACGAAGGGATTGATTGTCCCTTTCATCCAGATTTTTTTAATAAGTTCAAATTAATTGTTATTTTCTTCGTTTATGTTAGATTTTAGCAGAGCCTCAAAACTCGACTTATTATTCATTTTAATATTAATATAAATATTTACATTCATGTTTACTTATCATAATTAAAATTAAATATTAATAATTTTGTGTTATTAAATAGTTATTCAGGTTGGTCTATTATTTGAGGTTTAACTAATGCAAATAATCCAATAAAATCAATTTGGTCTAAAACATTACAAGCGTGTTTAGTTTCAAAAAAAAAAAAGATTATTTTCATTTTTTTTAGAAAATGGAAAATGGTGGAGAAAACATGTTTGATTAAAAATTTTGAAAATAATTTTTAAAAAATAAAAATATGTGAAAATCAATTTTCATTGCTTTTAATAAAAAATGTTTTGAAAAAATGGAAAAAAGTTAAAAATAAGGGATTTTTGAAGTTCCTGTTTGTACATTAAAGTTACTGGATTCGAATACTTTTAGAAGCATTTTTTTTTTATTTTTTTTAATCTTTAAATTTTATTTTATTTTATTTTATTTATTTTTCTATTGTCATACATTTTAAATAAATTATATTTTAATTTTCTATTTTGAAAAATAGGTTTCAAACACGATTTCACTATTTTCATTATTAAAAAATAATTCTATTTTCATTTAGCAAAATATTTCCCAATTTTCAAAAAATAGAAAATATTTTTTTAAATGAAAAAAAAAGAAACAGAGAATGTTCTCGAAACCAAATACTTAGGGTGTGTTTGATAAATCATTGAAAATTTTCAACATTTTAATATCTTAAATGTGTTTGATAATCATTTTATTTTATTTACTTAATATAAAATTTTAAACAAAAAATTGTTGAATAAGATAAATAGGTAGGAAGCTATTTATCAATTAATGTAGAAAATATTAAGGTGATTTTATTTTATTAAAAATTGAAATAAATTATTTTTATAAAAAATGAGAAATTTTCATCCAATATTACTAAGTTTAAAATTGAAAAATAAATAATCTTTTAAAATTCACTATTTATTTTTATCAAACAACATAATCATTTAATTTATCAAATAATTTTTTAATATAAATTCAACACTTATAAAATTTAACAATAAAAATTTAACATTTATTTTTTCAATTCTTAAAATTTTAATCAATAAAAATATATTGATATTGGTGTTTAATAGATTTGAGATAGTACCCAAGAAAATGATAACTTAGCGTAGAAAAAAAAGCAATTATTAGTTGAAAATTAAAACAAAATCATAAAAATTGAAATTATTAAAAATTTTATTAGATTAAAATGATTTTAATATGATATAATACTCACCTTGGATCTTTTACAGTCAAAAGCTTTGTGATAAAACAAACAAAAAAAAAAGATAATATTTTTGTTTCTTTAATTTATGTGTTTGTTCAAGAAAACAAATAATTTATATGTAATTTTGCCAATTTAAATTTTCTGTCATAAAAAAATAACAATAATTAAAACTAAGGTGTTTTATGAATATGTATTAAAAGAATGGGACTTATTTAGGTAAAAAAGACTATGAAAACTCATTTGTAATTTAATGGCCTTTTTTAATATCCAAGTGTTATTCATTTCTCAAAATTTTAATATAAATAATTATGTAATATATAAGATAAATTAAGAGAACACATGACATAACATGAAAACAATATAAATACACATGTGTCAAAATTACATATTAAAAACACTAACATGAAAAAGAAATGCACACACACGGTATGAATATATGATTTTTTTTTTAAATTCAACCACTACTAAATTATACAAAAATGAAATAAGTTTAGACACAATATAACATGAACACAAATTGTTCTCTAAATAGAGTATCTATGATAATTTATACAAAACACAATATAAAACAAAAATCATATAAACATGACATGATTAAAATCTATACAAAACAAATTATTAACAATATACTTATAATATTCTAAACCTAAAAAGAAAAAACACAAATATTCGCATTATATAAAAATGCATGAACATGGTAGCAAAGTCGGAAAATTTTTTGGGGGTCAGAATTAAATTGTATATTTTTACGATAGTAAAAATGTAATTTCACCATCTAATAGACTATATCTTTATAATTTTTAAAAGATTAAATAAAATTTTTATTATTTTTAAGAGAATTAAAGTACAATTTTATAATTACTAATTTAAAATTATATAAATTATAAAAAATTTAAATAAAATAATTTCCATTTTAACCCTAGTTGGCCACAGCATAAACATGGCAAAATTAACATTATTACACTAACTCACATTTTTGTATGCCATGTATCTTCGTGTTGGTTTTTTATTAATTTTTTTGTCAATAATCATAGTCATATTTAATATATATTATATTAAATTTATTTTACATAGATTTTAACAAATTTATTCATTCATTATTTTCCATGCCATTTATCTTTTAAGTTCGTTACAAATTAATATTTCGAAAATGATAGCATGCCCACAGCAAAATGTTACATTTATACAGTCTATATTAAATTATGGGTAAAAGAACTCCCGCCCCTTAAATTTACTTGGATCAAGCAAATTTAAAATAGAAATACAATTATTTTCTCATAATCCCGTTGTTTGATATCTATGTATTTTCTATTTATTTGTTTATGTCTCTATTATGTATCCATTATTAATAATGTCTATTGTTTATCTATTTGATACATTTATACTATAATAAAGCATTTAGTTGAGTTAATATAATGAGTTAATCAGACACCAATTCAAATAAAAAATGGTATCAAAATTTGACGTGATTTTATTCTCATAAATTATTAACACATATATAGACATATCATCTTTTTATGTTTATATGTTACATGCACAGATAATTATATTCATTTAACAAAAAATAAATAGAGTAATTTATTTAAATGTGTATAATTGAACCAAAATTAAAATTTCATTTATACATTTGAACCTCGATCAAAATTCAATATGTATAGTTGTACCAAATCAAAATTCATATAATAAATACACATTAAATTAAAGTTCATGTGTAATATTAAGATTTGTCCCATAATAAATATTATTATAATGATATTTATTTTTTTAATAGTTTATATAAAACCTTTAAAAGAAACTATTTTAAAATACAAAATCAATATTTTAATTTGATATCTTAAAAATTAATAAGAAAGGCCGATTGAGTCTTAGCTCGATTGGCATAGGCATTGTTGCAGATGCAGGAGGACGTGGTTCGAGTGCATTGAATCACATTATCCTCCTATTTATGGGTTGGAGAGGGATTATGGGTGGTTAAAAAGAACATATATAAAAAAATGTCAATCAATGTTCATTAGTTTATATAAATATGCTGATAAAAAATCATTTGAAAAAGTAGGCTGAATTTCTAAAAATTTACCAATCTACCTTGTTTTTGGAGAGAGAAAGGAAAATGCATCATACAGGGCACGTTTTCACTGCCACATCAATGAAAAACACGTCCTGTAGGACGTGTTTTTCTTCTCTCTCCTAGAAATGTGTCCTACATGGTGCATTTTCATTGCTACATCAGTAAAAATGCGTTGTAGGACGCATTTTCACTTAGCTATTTTATTTATTTATTTTTTGTTGTTGGAAATTAAAAGTTTGTATGTCGTGTACCAAAATATAAGGGGTTAATCATAATGGATAGACAAGAAATAAGACATAGGCTAAATGTCTAAGTGATAATGCATTCATCTTAGAATATCTAGGTCCAAACCTTATTCCTCTCATTTGTTTTCCTTTTATTTTCAGCAACCTAGGATAAAAATCACACTAAAATAAATATTGTTAGGGGTAAAAACTAAAAAAAAAAAATAGGCTTAGGCCTAGTGGTTAACATGTCACTCCTCCCCCATGCATACCCAAGTTCGAGCCCTTTCTTCTCCTCCTCTCCTTTCATATTAATTTCAAATAATAGCAAAATATTGGAAAAATTGCAAGTGCAGTCCCTACGGATCACAAACCCTAGAAATTTAACCAATTCTTTCCTAATTAGAATTTACAACTTACCCCTTCCCAAAATTCCAATAAAATTAGAATTCCAGCTTACTTTTATTTTCAAATCCTAAATAGAATTTGCTCTCTATCTTTCTATTTATTCTTTTTTTTCTTTCCCTTTACTTTACACTGTATTTTCGTCCTAATTGTTGTCGATTATTTTCCTCTCCCAAATCAAATCATTCTCTCCATTCAATCGTTCTTCCTATTGGGTTTATTTTTTGTCATCAATAACATCCCTTTTCTTACCAAGAATAGGTATGTACAAATTATTTTTAAGGATTAGATTTCGTATTCCCATAACATGATTCGAGGTTAATCTTTCATTTGGTCCAATCAATCTTTTACGGTTCTAGCCAAACTTTTCAATAAATCTTGTTAAATCTTGAAATCAATCTTTAAAAAATGATGCTAAAAGATTTAATTTAGGTGCGTTCGACCAGAATCGAGCGTAAGGAACGTCGATCAGACTCCCAGTGAAAGGTGTGTGTTTTTTTACAAGCTAATCGGGGTAAACTGTGCCTAGGATTAGGGCCAGATGGTCTATCACATGGGCGTGTGGACCACATGACCGCTTACACGGCCATGTATGTAACAGTCTGATTTAGGCCCTAGTCGGAACAGTGGTTTCGGGACCACATATCCTCGTTAGAAAAATATTTTAATATTATTTTCCATGTTTATTATACGTCAAATAGTATGTGTGAAAATTTCGTATGAAAATTTAATCGTTTGTGTGCTCAATTTGATAAAAGGACCTAATCGCGTAAAATGTAAAAGTTGCATGCTATATGTTAAGAGTGCCTATTTGATTTGTCTTATTAAAAGAAAGGTATTTAAGTTGTAATTAGTCCATTGATAGTGGGAATGGACATAAATGGGCATTAAAATGATGGTTTTAAATGGTTTATTAAAGGGGTAGAATGGTAAAATGTGCATTAATGTTTATTAAATAAAATAAAAACATTTTGTTCATCCATTTTTCACTCATCTTTGCCGAAAATTCAAAGGAAAAGAAAAGAAATAAGCTTTCTAGGTTTCGGCACTTTGATTACTTGATTGAGGTACGGTTTTGACTCGGTTTTTGATAATTTCTACGTTTTTGTAATCGTTGCTTTGTATACTATCAAACCCATGTCTCAATTTCTGATTTTGGTGATGATTTTGAAATATCTCATGGATGAATTCATGAGTTTTGTGTTGTTAAATGGTGAAATATGAAAGCTTGATGTTGGGTTTACATGTTTTGTCTTTGGATTTTTGATGAATTTAAGCAATTTGGGCTAAATTGTGAAAATGTTATTTTGAGAGACTAAAGTGTGAAATAAATGAAATGTTTGGACTTGTATGAGAGCTATGAAAATTTAGCTAAGCTTGTGTACAAGCAAATTTTGTGTATTTTGTGATTTTGTGAATTACGGACTAAAGTGTCAAAATGTAAATATGTGAGGGCTAGTTTGCAAAATTCCCTAATTGTGTGTACATGGATTGTTTTGAATGAATGTGTGATTGAATAAGTTAAATTTGAATTGATTTAGATCAGGAACTAAAGAATACAGAATTAGATCGGGAAAGTCGAAAGTCGTCGAGTAACTGATTCAGTTTATCCGAATTTGTATGAGGTAAGTCGATATACAATAAACATGTTTGAATTGAATTTTTATTATTAATATGATAATGAATTGTGATGAATGAATGTTTGAGCTAAATATATGTTATCTGAGAAAGTATCGACAAAGTTCCGAAGTCCGAAAAGCCCCGTACGAACCCTAAGAATAGTTAGGATACATATGTCATGACATAGGATCTGATATGTGAATTCATGTAAGACCATGTCTAGGATGTTGGCATCGACTTCTGTTTTATGTGTAAAACATGCCTGGAACATCAGCATCGTATTTGATTTCGTGTAAGACCCTGTCTAGGACAGTGGCATCAATTTTTGATTACATGTAAGACCACGTCTGGGTCGTTGGGATTGTATATGTTCTCTGAGCTATTCGCATATCCTTACGTTTTCGAATGGTTCAATGGGAATTCCGAGAAAATGAATGAATAAGTGAATATATATCCGATTCAAGTACGTTTGAATTATGTTATATATTTGAAAATGAAAGGTAAGTATATGTGTAAATGATGATCTATGATCCAAGTATATGAATATGAAGTTTGTGTTGGTATTTGGCTCTAAAGTATAAGTAATTTGATGATGTTTATATGCTTTAAATGATAACTTTATTTGTATATGGCTTACTAAGCTTTTGAAAGCTTACTTTGTGTGTGGTTGTATTATTTTATAGATATTGAAGCTACCGTGAACTCAGGGATCATCGAGGATCATTACCACGCTATCGAATCTCATTTTGGTACCTTTTGAAAATGTATATAGTAAAGTATGGCATGTATAGGCTAGAAGTACTTTGGATAGAGTTTGTAATGTTTATATTTAGATATGTGATATGGCTTGATATGGTTGTGTTTATGTTTTGATTTTGGTAAATGAAATGTAATGTAAAATTATATTTGATGTGTTCATGAATGGCTATGAGAAATGGTAAGTTTGACAAGTTTTGGTATGAGATTTGATCTTATGTTTTGACACAATTGAGTTGAGTTTATAAGCATGTAAATGGTTGATAATGTTATGGCATGAATGTGGTATAGTTTAGTTTAGAAATTGGTTGAAATTATTGTATAAATATGATTAGTTTGGTGTTTGTATGTTGACCCATGGTACGTGATATTCGTGACAGGTTTTAAATATTTATACTGAGTCGTTCTTGAAACTAACTATTTTCACGATGAAGGCAAGTGTACCTATCGAACAGTAGTATAGTTTTAGCAAGACCAGATTGTCAAACCCAAAGGAACTAAAAGTACTAGTAATGACTGTCTTTTTATTATCTAACCTAAGAATAATGGGGTTTATTTTAACTAACTAATTAACTAAACTAAGAAATCACAGAAAATAGAATTGGGGAATTACTTTTGGAAAAACTATTGAATTAAGACAATACCTAAGGAAAAACCCACCTAGACTTCACTTGCTATTTGACTCTGAATCAGACGATTTATTCATTTGACTTGATCCATAGATATTATCCCTCTCAAGACTAACAACGTCTAACCCTAGGTTGAATAATTGAAATCTCTTTCTAATTAACTCCCTAGGGTTGCATTAACTCGATCTATGGATCCCCTTATTAGGTTTCACCCTAATCCGGCAAAATCTTGTCACCCTATCTCTAGGCGCGCAACCAAATCCTCTTAATTATGACAAATGTACTTTTAGACAGGGTCTATTCCTCCTCTGAATAAGAGCTTAACTTGAGTCAATATCCTGGAATATCAAAACAAGAATTAAGAAAACATAATTACGAACAAGTCAAATATTTATCATACAATTCAGATAATAATAACAAGATCTGTCTTAGGTTTCATTCCCCTTAGGTATTTAGGGGTTTTAGTTCATAACTAAAAAGGTAAACATCTCAGAAGAATAATGAATACAAAACATAAAGAAAAACCTAAAAATCTTAAGGGAAATTGAGGGGAGATCTTCAGTTTTGATGATGAATCCGGCTTCTGAGATGGATCAATCGACTTTCCTTGAGCAATTCCCTACCTCCTTCCCTCTATGTCTGTTTTCCTCCTCCTCTAGGGTGTATTTATAGGCTTTCGAATGCCTAAGAACCCTCAAAATTGGCCTTTTTCGAATTGGACTAAACTTGGGCTCGGTAGGGACATGCCCGTGTGACACGCCTGTGTATGATTGCTTAAGGCCGTGGTCAAGCCTGTTAAATAGGCACGGGCGTGTGGTCCACCCATGTGAGTCGTGCTTCGATTCTACCAAATTGACACGGCCGTGTGGTCTGCCCGTGTGAGGAGGTCCAATCCGTGTTAATTTCGTACGTTGGCCTATTTTCTCTGTTTTTGGCCCGTTTCTTGTTCCTTTCACTCTCTTATGCTCACCTAAGTATAAAACATGAAATTAAGGCATTAGGAGCATCGAATTCACCAATTTTAAGGAAAATTAATCCATAAAATGTGCTAAGCATGGGATAAAAATATGTATGAATTACGGTTTATCAAATACCCCTACACTTAAGCATTTGCTTGTCCTCAAGCAAAATCCTCAATTCATAATCAAAATAAATTCTTCTCAGGTTATAATTTCTATCGATAATATTTCAAAATAATCCATAGGTAATCATACATTGAAAATTCAACTAAAAGAACATCAAAGTTTCAAACATTCCAAGTTGAGCATTTTATCATGAAAACATAGGTGTCTCCCCTCATTTAAGTAATTACCTTTGATTCAAAATATCACAGAGTTTCACATCCTCACTAAAGATTCACTCAAATCACTCGAGGTGTTTAAGGACAATAAAATGAAGCACTCAATAGTCAATAATGAAGAGTCATTACCATAGGCTTGCATGAAAATCAAATCTCCACTACTATAAATCGAGATGAAACATTAATCAAACTTTAGAGGGTTGTAACGTGGCTTTGGTTAAAGGGTGTGGTCACAAGCTAAAAGAAAAGGTTAGAATCGAGATTGAATTGAAAAATTGCCTAACTAGAAAAATGACTAGTCATCAATTGCGTACAACAAAACTTTTTCTCAAAATATGGAATTTAACTTATTTAGCTCAAAATATCACTACTACTAATATGTATACATGTATTTTTTTTTAAGAACAAGTCAAATTATAAAAAAGAATAAAACATAGGTAAGCAATTATTCCAACTCAAATCTCGACAAAAATAGGGATCAAATTAATTTAGGCGATTTCAACAATAATGAGTTATGGGTTAATATCGAGGGTAAATGAATGAATGGGTTATTAGGCTCAAGGGGGTTCACTAAGGGTTAATTGTGAAGGTAGGATTTTATAGAGTGAGTGGGTTAAACCTAAGTGCCTTTATCATTTTGACATATCAAATCAAATGGTGTGGTCTTGACATGCAAAATCAAGCAAGTTCTAGAATAGCAATTCAATATTGACGCACTCATAATGAAAGTGAGCATGAAAGAAATAATAGATGCTTTAAAGGCTCAAGATCTCACAAAAATTATGGCTTTTTGATGTTTAAACTTGTGAATCCCAACTCAAGATAATACCTAAACTTGGGGAAACAACCTAAAAGTTTTTAATTCTTTAAAAATCAACTTATCATGCTTGATTCCTTAATGTCTTAAAGTTTAAACCCTCAATGCATAAATGCCTATGTTTTAATTCAAGATATATCAATAAAAGTCATAAATCAATCAAAATTTATCCTAAACATGATATGAGAGCTTTTCAAGAGAACAAGGCAATCATTCAGGGATTTTTCTGATAGTGAAATGAATACCCCTCACACTTAAAATGTATATTGCCCTCAATGTACAAAGATAGATATGTAGAAAAGAAAAAATAAGAAAGGGAGAGAAGTGAAACTTCCTGAGTGATGAATGAATTTCCTTGAACTGGAATTTTGGAGAATAATCGGTGTGAGGGTGGAGGAGGATACTCCGACGGTGGTAGAGGTTCATTAGTCCATAAGTCCTGCGCCAAAAGAATATTATATCTGAAGTTGGTTATGGTCGTGGTCGAGTAGGACATGACAGTCATGGAGAACCTTCCCTAGTGGAGTTTCAAGTTCCTAAGTAATGGTGAGCTTTGTAGCTCTTTATAACTGTGATAAAATCAGGAACTTTTTAGGGGATATTAGGAAGAATAATTACTCATAAAGAATTAACCGAGATTTGTTTATAGAACCTAAAATAGTAACAAAAAGGAAATAACATTTAAAAGTTAAAGGTGAAATTAATAAAAACATAAAATAAAATTAAAAAAGAAAATAAAATTAAAATTAAAATAAAATTAAACATCATCATCGCCGAATGGTTCGCGAAGTGGTGGTGGCGGCGATGAGATGTGGAAGTGCTAACAAATCTGCTGTAGAGTAGCATCAATGTTATCAAATCATTGAAAACACTGCTGCTCGAATCGAGTGAGGCACTCAGAGATGTCAACGTATGAAGCCGCCGCATGAACTGGACGATGAAAGTGTGGTGGCTGAGACGCTGGATCCTCGTGCGGTGGAGAGACATCATCAGTAATTTCCTTGGGGGCCTCCTCCTCGGTAGATTAGGCGAGACGATATTGAGGAGGGTAGGTTCGTCGGTGCTTTTCGATCATCCTCATGCTTAGCATGCTCGAGATGCCTTGTGGAGACATCTAGCCAATGAAGGTCAAGGATGATTCTTGTGCCGCGGTGTCAAGGAGCCCGAAGTGTCGCACCAATCGAGTCACATAAGGGCCAATGAAGATGGCACCCTTTCGATGTCGCTCCGTTTGGTGGAAAATGGCAAGGGATATAAAGTAGGCGAGGTCGAACACATGCCCATGCGACATACACCATAAGTAGTAGTCATTATGAATGGTGACGACGCTGGTGCTCTCTCTCCGCCCTGTCAAGGTGTGAGATAAAATAGAATGTAAGTACCTCAATGATGGAGGGAGAGCTGATGCCTTGGAGTGACTGAGGTCGTAGGTGGCCGAACATGGTACTAGTGCGTCCCAGCACCGTGAAGGAGAACGATAGATGTGGCGGTTGACAGCATGTAAGTCATTCTCCTCCTTGAACTCCTCCGTTTATAAGCCCAGTGCAGTACCAAATTCTGGGACGCTTAGCTGGCGGACTAATCTGCCTAGGTGAAATTGGACCGTGCCGGGATCATCGTAGTTTGTCATTACGGTCTGAAGATGAAACATTGAGCATAGTTCCATCGTGAGCTCAAGATATGTTGGCTTGATGATCCTGAAGAAAAGCTCCCAAGAGCTAGTGGTTAGGAGAGTCCGAATTGCATCAGCCAACTGAACTTGTTCTACTGCAGCCCAGTCGATGCAGCGGTCCGCAATTAAAGGTCGGCCCGAAGTATTTGGAAAATTTCTTATTGAGGCCCAATTGGGAACTGCAGGAAAGGGTGACGTATTTCTGCGGTAGGACCCGAGGAAGATGACGCTCCCTTCCTTTTCTTTGAAGCAGGGACGACGGCCTTTTTACCACGTGAAGACGACATTGTATACCTACAATATAAAAAAGAATAACAGTAGGTAAACGAATTTGAAAAGGTAAAAGCCATGAATTTGAACTAATAATTTCAGCCAAAACTACTAATACTAACCAAACTCAACCAAAATAATCAATTTGATAGCATAATTTCGTGACATTAGCATGGTAATGCATGAGAATGAGCATAGTAACGGCATGGGTATGACAATAGAATGAGGCTTTCCTAACAACTCGATTCAACATGAAATGTATGACAAATAACCTAAGAATGCAAATTAAATAATAGAATAATAAGCAAAATGAAAGTAGTATGAGAAAAATGAAGATTATTTTGATAATAAGCATTAGAAATAAGTAAAATAGAAGTGAAAAGAGTAAACAGACGCTAAGGGAGAGAGATTGGGCATAAAAAATAGAGTGGGAAGCGGCGTACGAGCTTGGTAGGGAGGCCGTGTGGACTTGCAATGACTAGGGTTAGGGATTTTGAGTGAAGAAGATAATGAATAGTGCAGGGTATTTATAGATTTTGGGATACACGGCTGGCGCGTTCCCCAATTTTTTTGCCCGTGTGATTCGCGAATTTTGAATTTGGGCGCGTTTGACAATTTCCCCACACTCGTGTACCTTGGGCATGTTAGTGCGCACGACCGTGTCGCACGGCCGTGTCTGTCTTTGTTCGCTTCTCCCATGCCCGTGTATTAAGGGCCATGCCCGTGTTGTTTTGGCAGTTTCACCCACGGTTGCTTGGCACGGGCGTTTCGTATGCCCGTTTTAATTTGACAGGTTCAGCCATGGTTTCAAGGCACAGGCGTGTCGCAATCCCATGTTATTTTGGCAGGTTTGCCCACGGCCATGTCACACAGTCGTGGCTATTTATCGTAGCCCGTGCTAGGGAAATTCTTTTCCTTGTTTCAACACGGCCTAAGGCACTCCCGTGTGCTTGGTCATATCTGTGTCGTAAACTTGTATTCAAGAGCTCCTTTAGTAAGTTAGGTGTTAAACAGTAAAATTTAAAGAAGTTAATACAGTTAGTGCTCGGGTTGCTTCCCAAGAAGCGCTTATTTATAGTCTAAGCTCAACTTACCTGTCTATTGAATGGTCATGGTGGTTCGAGGAGTTTATACTCCTCATTCCTGCTGTGAATCTCATCAAAATAAAGTTTTAGGCAGGTATTTTTTACCTTAAAAGTGCCAAACTTAGGATGATTTACCTCAACTGTACCGAATGGGAAAATGCTAAGTACCGTAAGAGGGTTTTCTTCATTCGGTTTGGTAGTGACAATTTGAGGATCTACGACATCTAATAAAACTTTATCTCCAACTTTAAGTTGATTTGGAAAGGTATTGAGCTCATCCTAGCGTAGTTTTGGTTTATAGTGTGTTCTCGGTTTATGTGTCCGCCATTCATCTAGCTCATCGACTTGTAGCCTTCGTTCTTCATGAATAGGTCCTCTACAATTGCTTGAAAATGGCTCATGTACTTCCTTCAAACTTATTTCCTGCAAAGTAGGTTGCATCATATTGTCAGTTTTAGTAGAGTGGTTTAGATAATCACCTTCAATTTTTGATGTGTTGCCAAAATTGCGAGCTTGAAGGGTGATTGTTTCATCTCCCACACGAAGTGTGAGCTCACCTGTGCCAACATCAATAATCATTTTAGCAGTTGCTAAAAAGGGCCTTCCTAAAATCAAAGGAGTGTTGCTATCCTCCTGTATGTCTAGAACAACGAAGTCAACGGGAAATATAAATTTATCAATTTTAACTAGCACATCTTCAATAATACCCCTAGGAAATCTTATAGTTTTATTTGCTAATTGAATGCTCATCCTAGTCTATTTGGGTTTCCCAAGACCTAGTTGTTTAAACATTTTTGTAAGGCATGACGTTTCCTAAATCAGCTAATGCATTATTAACATCTAAACTACCAATTAAGCAAGGAATTGTAAAACTCCCTGGGTCTTTCAATTTGTTGGGTAGCTTATTCTGAAGAACGGCTAAGCAAACCGCATTCAGCTTCACATGTAACCTTTCATCTAACTTTCGTTTATTTGCTAGAAACTCCTTTAAAATTTTGACTGCATTTGGCATCTGCGAAAGTGCTTCAGTAAACGGTAAGTTAATATGTAGTTTCTTTAAAAGTTTAAGGACTTTACCAAATTGTTCATCTGAGCAGTCTTTCCTTGTCGCATTGGGATATGAGACACGAGGTTTGTATTCTGTACTTACCGATTTCTGCTCATTGTGGTCGACCTTACCTTTACCTTTGCTTATCTCAGTTTCTTGCATTGGTTCTGGTAAAGGTGTGACTAACCCTTCTCATCTTGACTAGTAATCGCGTTGAGTTGCTTCCTTGGGTTAGATTCTGTGTTGCTTGGCAAGCTACCTTGTAGTCGTTTAGAAATCAACTTGGCAAACTATCCAATCTGAGTTTTGAGCCCTTGGATCGATACTTGTTGATTTTTGAGTGTTGTTTCGGTATTCTAAAAACGAGTTTCTAACACTGATATAAACTTTGAGAGCATCTCTTCAAGGTTCGGCTTCTTTTCCTGTTGGTAGGGTGGTTTTTGGTAGCCTGGAGGTGGTCTCTGATTTTCTTGGCCTCCCCATGAGAAATTTGGGTGGTTCCTCCAACCTGCATTGTAAGTGTTACTATAAGGATTGTTTTGAGATCGAGGATTATTACCCATGTAATTTAACTTCTCGTTATCCATGTTGTGGCCATAAGGTTGGTGGTCTGAATTGCTTGATCCACCTCCACTTGCTTCGCACTGCATTACTGGGTGAACCTGTGAAGAACTAAGAAAACCATCAATTTTCTTATTCAAGAGTTCTACCTAATTAGAGAGTATGGTGACCGAATTGACGTTATAAACACCGGCTATTTTTGTTGGCTTTGTCCTCATGACTTGCCACTGATAGTTATTTAGTGACATCTCCTCTATAAACTCATAAGCATCTTCAGGTGTTTTATTATTGATGGTTCCGCCAACAGCTGCGTCAACCATTTATCGAGTCGAAGGATTCAAGCCATTATGAAAGGTTTGAACCTATAGCCAGAGTGGTAACCCATGGTGAGGGCATCTTCGCAAAAGTTCTTTGTATCTCTCCCATGCATCGTAGAGTGTTTCTAAATCCATCTACACAAAAGAAGAGATATCATTATGTAATTTAGTCGTTTTAGCTGGTAAAAAATATTTAAGTAAAAACTTTTTAGTCATTTGTTCCTAAGTAGTAATTGACCCTCGTGGTAACGAGTTCAACCACTGTTTAGCTTTGTTCCTTAATGAAAAGGTAAACAACCGAAGACGTATGGCATCATCAGAAACGCCATTGATTTAATGTGTCACATAGTTCCAAAAAGTTTGCCAAGTGAGTGTTGGGATCTTCGTCCTGCAAACCATCAAACTGAACAAATTGTTGTATCATTTGAATTGTGTTAGGTTTCATTTCAAAAGTATTTGTAGCTACAGTAGGTCTAACTATGCTCGATTAAGTTCCTGTTAAAGAAGGTTTAGCATAATCATACATAGTGCACGAAATAGGATTTTGATTAACAGTAATCGTAGGAGGTATCGGATTTTCTTGGTTCTCAGCCATCTCCCCGGTGGTGGTTGAAGTATCTTCCTCTTGCTCTTCTGTGTAATGTAAGCTTCGCCCTATTTCTCTTTGGTTTCTGCGAACTGTGCGATCGATCTCACTATCAAAAAGCAATGGCCTGACGGGTTTTTTCTAGTCATAAACTATAAGAACCTATCATAAAAAAGGAAAAAGAAGAATTAGTAATAAAAATTAGAATAAAATTTAAATTGCAGTAAAAGTAAATGGCTAAAGTAATAAAAATTGAGTGTTCCTAATATCTTAGTTCCCCGGCAACGGCACCAAAAACTTGACATGTGATATTCGTGACAGGTTGTAAATATTTATAATGAGTCGTTCTTGAAACTAACTATTATCACGATGAAGGCAAGTATACCTATCGAACAGTAGTATAGTTTTAGCAAGATCGGATATTCAAACCCAAATGAACTAAAAGTACTAGTAATAACTGTCTTTTTATTATCTAGCCTAAGAATAATGGGGTTTGTTTTAACTAACTAATTAACTAAACTAAGAAATCACAGAAAATAGAATTGGGAATTACTTTTAGAAAAACTATTGAATTAAGACAATACCTAAGGAAAAATCCACCTAGACTTCACTTGTTAGTTGACTCTGAATTGGACGATTTATTTATTTGTCTTGATTCGTAGAAATCCCTAAGTTATATTATTATCCCTCTCGAGACTAACAACGTCTAACCCTAGGTTGAATAATTGAAATCTCTTTCTAATTAACTCCCTAGGGTTGCATTAACACGAACTATGGATCCCCTTATTAGGTTTCACCCTAATCCGGCAAAATCTTGTCACCCTATCTCTAGGCGCACAACCAACTCTGTTTAATTAAGACAAATGTAATCTTAGATAGGGTCTATTCCTCCTCTGAATAAAAGCTTAACTTGAGTCAATATCCTGGAATATCAAAACAAGAATTAAGAACACATAATTAAGAACAAGTCAAATATTTATCATACAATTCAGATAATAATAACAAGATCTGTCTTAGGTTTCATTCTCCTTAGGTATTTAGGGGTTTTAATTCATAACTAAAAAGGTAAACATCTCAGAAGAATAATGAATACAAAACATAAAGAAAAACCCAAAACTTCTGAAGGGAAATTGAGGGGAGATCTTCAGTCTTGATGATGAATCCGGCTTTTGAGATGGATCAATCGGCTTTCCTTGAGCAGTTTCCTGCCTCTTTCCCTCTGTGTCAGTTTTCCTCCTCCTTTACGGTGTATTTATAGGCTTTGGAATGCCTAAGAACCCTCAAAATTGGTCTTTTCCGAATTGGACTAAACTTGGGCTCGGCAGGGACACGCCCGTGTGCGATTGCTTAAGGCCGTGGTCAAACCTATTAAATGGGCACGGGCATGTGGTCCACCCGTGTGAGTCGGGCTTCAATTCTGCCAAATTGACATGGTCGTGTGGTCTGCCCGCGTGAGGAGGTCCAGGCCGTGTTGATTTCGTACGTTGGCCCGTTTTTGGCCCGTTTCTCGTTCCTTTCACTCTCCTATGCTCACTTAAGTATAAAACATGAAATTAAGGCATTAGGAGCATCAAATTCACCAATTTTAAGGAAAATTCATCAATTAAATGTGCTAAGCATGGGATAAAAATATGTATGAATTAAGGTTTATCAACCCAAATTGAGGTGGAAAGTTGGCTATTCAAATAGCCTATATTTGTCCACACAGGTAAAGACACGGGCGTGTATCTCAATTGTGTGTGACACACATCTATGTTGCATGGCTGTGTATCCCCTGGGGTGCCCTACAATTTCTAACTCAGGCTCGAGCATGGCCAAGGTACAGGGTCGTATGGCTAGCCGTGTGGCCCAAGTCAGTTTTGACCACGGCCAAGTCACACGAGCGTGTCTTGTGGCCGTGTGAGTAAGTCAGTATGTATGTCCTGTTTTGACACGGCCTAGACACACGGGCGTGTCTAATGCCGTGTAAGGCACACAGCCTACTCATAGGGGCGTGTGACCTTTTAAAAGTTGAAAATTTTCTAAATTTTTCAAAGCTTTTATATATTATCAGATCAGTCTGAATGCATGAGTTAGGCTTTGTATGCTCGATTTAAGTTCTTACTGAATATGAATGAATGACATTTACTGTAATGATATGATTATTTGATAATGATTGTTCTGAATGTTATTATAAGTCCGGTAATGCCTCTTAACCTATTCCGGCGATGGTTACGGGTTAGGGGTGTTACAATGTGTCTCTGAAACCCTAGGCTAGTTCGAATCTCACACAGCCAAGAACCCTTCACATAGTCTACCAAATAGTTGTGTCTCCCCTATAGGTTGATTTTGTAATTTCCACACGGCCACATGTTACACAGCCTGGCCACACAGCCGTGTGTCCTCTGTTTTACAGTTTTACCCAAAAATTTATGATTTGTTCAGTTTAGTCTGTGAATGGTTCTTGAACTATTTTCAATGTTTTATTTTTATTCAATTAAGTCCTCGATAATATGAATAATTTTAGAATCCATGATTTGATTACTAAATTAATATTATACATATATTTGCATGAATTATGAATAATACATACGCCTACTATATCAGTATTTGTGATTGTACGTACAACATATGCTATGTTACCGTTAAACCGAACACATAATAAGCATGACTTTTGCTACTGAGTTGATCTGTTATTAGTATATTAATGGCTACTGTAATGAACTATTATAAACATATTGATTTCTACAGTATTTATCACACCCCCAAAACATGGCCTGGACATTATGGTTGAATCTGGCGATGTCACATGATAGGGTGATTGAAAACTATGTTGACTATAAAACCATCTCTATCTATAAACATTTAATTAACTCAAAAAAAATGCGTGCCCACTGTTTTGGCTCAAAGGTATCTTTTTAGCGAAAGCTTTGGAAATCATTTATTTTAAGTAGATTCGTTCATTTTATGAAAAACCTTAGTTTTTAACAAATCCGTATTTTTGTAAAGTGGTAGTTGTAAGTTCGTAAAAGCAGGTAAAATTCCCAAACTTAAAACAAAACAGTTCATAAAATCCAACTATATAAAATACACCATAATCAGGTAAAACCATAAACGAAAAGAAAATAGTTTAAAGTATGTGTGGCCACCATCGAGTCCTCCACTGCAACGAACCGTCGAGTTTCGGGATTACTTGTACACATTAAACAGAAGGGGTGAATTTACGTAAACTCAGTATGTAATCCCCACAGAAAACATGCATACAATCAATTAGCAGTAAACAGTCAATTGCAGCCTGTGGCCTAAGCCCATTATAGTTTTAGTAGTAGTTTGGGCCTTAGCCCATTTCAGTCCAGTATCAAATATGCATTAGGGGCTTAGCCCATCACAGTATCAATAATGAAAAGAGTAAACAGTAATAGAGTCCTACCCACTAGCCTCTACACACCATCTCTGTCCATTCCTACACTCCATGTGGGGTTTAAAACACCCACCCATCCTTACACTTAAGTAGTACTGAATGTGTCACATAATCAGTATATTGCAGCTGAGCTACCAGATAATAGGGTTAAAGCCTTTCAGTAAACTTCCTCCAATTATCATCATCCCAACCCAATGCAATGCAAACATACAATATGTCATGCTTTTATGCAGCCGTCAGTCATACGTATACACACACACACACATACACACATATATATATCAGTAATCATGCATAATTTATCATGCATCACATACACTCAGATCATACATTTAAGGGTCTAGGTAACGGTTACCGACCCTACAGTAGGTTCACAGTCGACTTGGGCGACCCGTGCAACCTTAGGAATCATTTCAGAGAAATGGGCTCACACGCCCATGTGGCTTGCCTATGTGGGCCCACACAATCGTGTGGCCCACACAGCCTAAATTGACCTTGGCCTTGTGGATCACACGGCCTGGCCCAGAATCCCACATCCCCGTATGGACTTCCTGTGTGCTCCTGTGGCCCACACGGCCCAAATCAATCTAGCCTATGTGCCACACACGGCCTGCCTGGCCATAACACGGCCGTGTCCTGCGCGCATAACCTGGCCTCGTCGATTACACACCTGTGTTCCATCACACGGCCTACCACATGGGTCACCACACACCTGTGTGGTGTCGACAGTGGGGTCTTCGACTTTCACCGAAACCTCATTTCCTGTATTTTCGGGTACACACCTAGTTTCAGTTGATGCTAAAGCGATTCCCGAGCACTCCAGAACCTATAATTAACCAATTTTTACTCAATTAATCACTTAATAATTGAACTAAAACTGGATCCGAAACAAAATACTCATCCAATGAGTAACTAAACTTACCTTCAATTGAAAAATAGTGATTCCCTACGAAACTAAGTCTCCGTCAGACGATTACACTCCCTCGATTCTTCCCCCTAATCGCCAAAATGACACAAATTAGAGAAGAGTTGATCAAACGGAAACAATCACTTTCCCAAACTTACCGAAATCATGCAATGAAAACAAACTTGTTGAAAAAGGTGGAAGAAGGAAATCAAATACGAAAAAAAATTGAGACAAGCAAGGGAGACGATAGAAGGCAAAGTAAAAGATTGTCGTCAGAAATTTTGGGAGTGGAAAAATAGAAAAAACGCAAGAGAGAGGGAAAGTCTTTTCAGGAAATTCAAAAACTGAAAGGATATCCCCTAAGACTTTCCACCAAACTCTCCACTACTCAGACTCTAACGCAACTCAAACTCTCTCTCAAAGCCGAACAAAAATATTGCCTACGCAGGGATTCAAACAGCATACCTTCAGCAAACTAACACTCCACTTAGCCACCAGACCAGCAGGCCTATTTTGATATATACTCACAAACTTCTAATTAAAAGCCTACTAACTAGAGATAGGGCTTAATTCATAAAAAATTCAAAATTTGCCCAAGTCATGGCTTGAACTTGGGACCTCACACACACACCTAGAACACTTAACCACTGAACCAGATACACACTTGTGTTTTACGTATGCCCAAAAAAAAATTAAAATTTTGAGGCGTTACAATTCTACCCCTTAAAAGAAAATTTCGGCCTCGAAATTTACCTGATTAGAACAGATGAGGATACTGCTGACACATCGCATCCTCAAGCTCCCACGTGGCCTCTTTAGTGCTATGATTCTGCCACATCACCTTCATTAATGGAATAGATTTCCTCCTCAGAACCTTTACGTCGCAATCCAAAATTTGAACCAGCTCCTCCTCGAAGGTCAAGTCTGGTCTAACCTCAATCTCCTCAACAGAGACAATATAAATAGGACCCAAGCGGTAAGGCCTCAACATCCGGAATACGGTCCAACTCTGGAGGTAGCTCCAACTGATAAGCAACTAGTCCTACTTATTTTAGAATTTGGTACGGCCTAATAAACCTAGGGCTCAACTTGCCCTTGCGACCGAACCTTAGAACCTTCTTTCATGGCGAGACCTTAAGAAAAATGAAGTCCCTCACAGAATACTCAATCTAACGTCTCTTTACATCAGTATCAGACTTCTGTCTATCAGAAGCTGTCTTCATATAATCCCTAATCAGTCAAACCTTATCCTCAGTCTCGAAAACCAATTCAGGACCCAAAACTCAACATTCTCCCAACTCATTCCAACATAGGGGAGTGCGACACTTACGACCATACAGGGCTTTGTAAGGTGCCATCTGAATGCTAGACTTAAAGCTGTTATTATAGGCAAACTCTACCAGCGATAGATATTCCTCCCAGTTGCCTCAAAAATCGATAGCACAGCTTCTCAACATATCCTCCAATATCTGAATCACTCTCTTTGATTGACCATTGATCTGAGGATGGACTGCAGTACTAAAGTCCAACCTTAAACCCAGAGCTTCATGTAGCTTCTTCCAAAATCAAGAAGTGAAGCGAGGATCCCTATCAGAGATAATCGAAACCGGTACCACATGCAGTCTCACTATCTAATAAATATACAGCTTCACCAGCTTCTGCAGAGAATAATCTGTCCTAACCGGGATGAAGTGTGCAAACATGGCCAATCGATCCACGATGACCCATACTAAATCCTTCTTAGTGGGTGTTAACGGCAACCCACTAACGAAATCCATCGCTACTCTCTCCCATTTCCATAACAGAATCTTAACCGGCTGCAGCAAACTCGAAGGGAATTGATGCTCAGCCTTAACCTGCTAGCATGTCAGACATCTAGCCATAAAACCAGTAACTTCCCACTTCAATCCTGGCCATCCATACAACTCTCGAAGATCTCGTTACATCTATTCTCACCAAGGTGTATAGCATAAGGACTACTATGAGCCTCTTTCAGTATAAACTGTCTCAAATTAGAATTATTCGGCACACTTATCTGACCTCAGAAATACAACACACCCTAAGAGTTCAACCCAAAGTCCATAGTGTTACCACTCTCAATCTGCCAGAACCGAAAACCCAAAGACTTATCCTCTAGCTATTTACCTTTAATCTGTTTGATCCAAGTTGGTTTGACTTACAACTCATCCAACAAACTCCTATCGTCGAACAAGCTAAGTCGAGCGAACATCGCCCTCAAATCTGTCATCACCCTACGACTCAATGCATCAATCTTGCCAACATGGTACTCAATGGCACAATCGTAATCCTTAAGTAGCTCAATCTATCAACGCTGCCTAAGATTCAACTCCTTCTAAGTAAGGAGGTACTTGAGGCTCTTGTCATCAGTGTAGATGACACACTTCTCACCATTCAGATAGTGCCTTCAGATTTTCATAGAAAAAACTATGGCAGCCAATTCCAAATCTTGTGTCGAGTAGTTTACCTCATGCGTCTTGAGCTGATAAGACGCATATGCCATAACCTTACCATCCTGCATCAGAACACAACCCAGACCCACATGTAATGCGTCACTGTACACTACAAACTCTTTTCCAGATTCAGGCTACATCTGAATAAGAGCCTGAGTCAGAACATTTTTAAGCTTCTCAAAGCTCAATTGTTGCGCATCAGTCTATACAAATAGTACACCCTTACGTAGCAGCTTAGTTAAGTGCACTACAATAAGTGAAAAACCTTCCACAAACCGTCGGTAATAACCTGCTAGCCCCAGAAAGTTATGAATCAGACACATTCTTAGGTTGCTTCCAGTCCAATATAGCCTCAATCTTTCAAGGACCCTCTCGAATCCCCTCAGCAGAAACCACATGACCCAGAAAAGTTACTTCACGTAACCAAAACTCGCACTTGCTGAACTTAGCATAGAGTTGTTTTTCCCTCAAAATCTGAAGAATAATCCTAAAGGGCTCGTCATGCTCATCCTCAGTCCTCTAATAAACCAATATGTCATCGATGAACACCATCACAAGCTGATCTAGATTGGGCTAAAATACTCAGTTTATCAGATCCATGAAAGCTGTCGGTGCATTAGTCAGTCCAAATGGCATCACTAGGAACTCGTAGTGATCATAATGAGTTCTAAATGCCGTCTTATATACATCAGTCTCCTTAACCTTCAACTGATGGTACCCAGATCAGAGATCAATCTTAGAGAATACCGAAGCTCCTTGAAACTGGTCAAACAGGTCATTGATCCTCAATAACGAATACTTGTTCTTGATGGTCAGCTTATTCAGTTACTGGTAGTCAATACACATCCTCATGGATCCATCCTTCTTCTTAACAAACAGTACCAGTGCTCCTCACGGAGACACACTAGGATAAATGAACCCAGGATCCAATAATCCTTAAATCTGAGCCTTAAGCTCCGTAAGCTCTTTCGGTGCCATTCCATAGGGAGTGATAGACATCGGAGCTACTAGGGAAAAACTCAATCCCGAACTCCACTTCCCAATTCAGAGGTAAACCCGATAGCTCCTCAAGAAAAACATCTGAAAAATCTCTTACAGTTTAGATATCCTTTACAGTAGAGTCTCTAGAAGTGGAAACACTTACATAGGCCAAGTACGCCTCACATACCTTGTGAATTAACTTCTCAGCCACTAGTGCAGAAATCACATTAGATGACCCTCTTCTTCATCCTCCTCAGTTCTTAAGATGACCCTCTTGGTCACACAATCCAAGCTTACACGATGCTTGACCAACCAGTCCATCCCCAGAATCAGATCAAACTCCCTAAACGGGAGCTCCATTAAATCGGCCAAAAAGATGGCCCCTTGAACCTTAACGGTACATTTTTGAATAACTTATTAATCCTTAAAGACTGCCCCAACAGACTTAGTACAGTAACCTCACACGTAGTGCTCTCAACTAATAACCCTAGATTTTCAGAAATAGAGCAGACTATGTAGGAATGAGTAGATCCTATGTCTATCAGAGCAAGATATGGTACATCAAAAATAAAAAACGTACTAGTGATAATGTTAGGAGCATTTTTGTCCTTTCGTCGATGTGCCGCATAAACCCAAGCAGGCTACCTCACTTCAGTCTGTCTAGCACTTCTGCTTGGTGCTCTTTGTTCACGGCCCATACCGTTACCACCTCTAGCCTGACCACGACCTCTCAGTGACTGTTATGCTACCCTTTGTGGCTGTGCAGTACCAGTAACTTGAGCTTACATTTGATCGGCCCTCAACGGACACTCCCTAATGTGATAATCTAATGATCCACACCTCAAACACGCTCCATTCCTCCTCCAACACTTACCCTGATAGCGTCTACCACAACCGACACACAGCTGCAACCCAGTAGGAGTAAAAAAGGGTCCAACTCTAACAGGCCCATCAGTTCTGGCCTTTTTCTTAGGCCTTTGTACAAAACTCGAGGTCTCTGAATCCCTCTTGTTCTTACCCCTCTCTCTATCTCTGTTTTGGTGCTCAGCGCGTTTAACCTCCCCTGCGATCTTCGCCTTCTTGACTAGGATAGAAAAATCTCACTCCCTCTGCTGAGCTATCAGAACTCTCAAATTGTCTCTGAGGCTATCCTCAAAGCAGGCACACCTCTCATACTCCGATGCCAACCTATCTCGCGCATAGCGATTCAATCTTATGAACTCAGCCTCATACTCGACCACTGATCTATCCCCTCGAGTAAGATTTAGAAACTTCCTCCTACGAGCATCCACATAACTGGCTCCCACATATTTCCCCTAGAAGGTGGTCTTAAAGAACTCCAAGGTCAGACATTCCAGCTGAGTGCCCTCCTTAACAGTTAGCCCCCACTAATAAGCCTCATCATGCAGCAGCAGGACTGCACCCTTTAATTTCTGCTCAGGGATGCAATCTAGATCACCCATGACCCTCTCCATGTCCTCAATCCAGTACTCGGCCGTATTAGGGGCGACTCCAGTGACACCCCTAAAAAGCTCAGCTCCATTGGACCAGAGTCGTTTAGTAACCGACCCACGACTCCTAGATCCAGTATTAGGCCCAACGACATTCTCTAATATTCTTAGCATAACCTAGGACAATGCATCGTCCCCAGCCATGCGATCTTGAGACCTGATCTCAGTAGCAGGTGACACCGGCGTCTCACTCGTGTCCAGATTTGACATACTTCCCAGTGAAAAGAACTCAGCTCGAGCCCCTCTACGACCTCTACCTCAGCCTCTAATACCACGTCCAGAAATACCTCGTGCGCTCATGTCTATTCAGATTTATCTGTATTATGAATTTTATGAATCAGTTACGGTTTCAGTATTTATTAGCAGATATCTTATGTAAATAGTTTTAGTAATTCAGAGTTTGTTTTTTGCAAGTAAAGTCTTTATCAGTTTTAATTCCACTACGGTTTCTGTATACAATACTAAAGTGTTTCAGAACAGATTATCTATAACAGTTTATCAAAATACTTATAGGATCAGCGTCGGAGACTCGGTGTACCACATTCTCAGTCAAATCATTCCACATCATTTGAAAATTAGGTCCTAAAAACCAAAATTTAAAAACCCAAAATCCACAACCGAGTTTTTCAACTTGACTTTGATGCCACTAAATGTCACACCCCCAAACCCGGCATGAACGTTATGGCTGAATTTGGTGATGCCACATGATAGGGTGATTGAAAACTATGTTAACGATAAAACCATTTCTGTCTATAAACATTTAATTAACTCAAAAAAATGTGTGTCCACTGTTTTGGCTCAAACATATCTTTTTAGCGGAAGCTTTGGAAATCATTTATTTTAAGTAGCTTAGTTCATTTTATAGAAAACCTTAGTTTTTAATAAATTTGTATTTTTGTTAAGTGGCAGTTGTAAATCCGTAAAAGCAGGTAAAATTCCAAAAGTTAAAACAAAATAGTCCATAAAGTTCAACTACATAAAAATACCCCTTAATTAGGTAAAACCATAAACAAAGGAAAATAGTTTAAAGTATGTGTGGCTACCGTCGAGTCCTTCACCGTACCGAACCGTCAAGTCTAGGGATTACCTGTACACATTAAACAGAATGGGTAAATTTACGTAAACTCAGTGTGTAATCCCCACAGAAAACATGTATACAATCAATTAGCAGTAAACAGTCAATTATAGTATGGGGCCTAAGCCCATTACAGTTTCAGTAGTAGTTTAGGCCTTAGCCCATTTCAGTCCAGTATCAGATAAGCAATAGGGTTTTAGCCCATCATAGTATCAGTAATGAAAACAGTAATCAGTAACAGAGTCCTACCCACCAGTCTCTACACACCATCTATGTCCATCCCTGCACTCCATGTGGGGTTTAAAACACCCATCCATCCCTATACTCCAAGTAGTACCAAATGCGGCACATAATCAGTATATTTCAGCTGAGCTGCCAGATAATAGGCTTAAAGCCTTTCAGTACACTTCCTCCAATTATAATCATCCCAACCCAATGCAATGAAAACATACAATATGTCATGCTTTTATGCAACCATCAGTCATATGTATACAAATATATATATCAGTAATAAGGTAACACCCCTCACCCGTATCCGACTCTAGGATAAGGTTCGTGGTGCTACCTGACTTAAACTCAATCAACTGTATAAAACTGAGCCGTGAAATTTCAAACAATTTAAAAACTTCTCTTTTCACAAGCAAATTGTCTCATATTTGGGCTTACGAGGCCCAAACATAGATCCAGGGTGGTTCACAACCCAACCGAGACCTCATGAAAAACTTAGAAAATTTCATGCATCAAGACTCCACACACCCGTGTGGATATAGAACGCACGACCGTGTGCTAGGGACACGCCCATGTTCCGAACCCATGTCTGAAAACCTGGGCATTCTGCCAAATCCACACGGCCCAAGCACACACCCGTGCCCTATAACTGTGTCCTTCACACGGTCGTGTCTCTTGCCCGTGTACCACTAGCATGCATACTGACTTTATGACACGGCATGGGCACACACCCGTGTGGCCTGCCCGTGTACTAAAATGACTTTAAAATTTTAAGTGCAGGGGATGCACGGCCATGACACACACCTTTGGGTGTAAGCCGTGTGTCACACACCGCTTAGACACACGCCCGTGTGTCTTACCCGTGTGGACAAACTAGGCTATTTCCCAAGTCATTTTGTCACCCATTTTGCACAACATACACAAGATCATGTCAATATACAAATTTCATCATAATGGACACCAATTCATCCATAGAAAGAACATTATATGCATTCATAAAAATGAATAATAGCCGTTATTCTGGGCTTAATACAAAATGAAGGGCTTTTGACTTGAGCCAAAATACATGAATGATTCTCTTAATACAACATCCCAGTCTAGCCCTATACATGCCACCTTCAAAAATATAAATGAAACTATACCGAGTGCTACAGCTGATAGTGTGATCGATATCTCTGACTTTAAGGGATCCTTAAGCTAGCTTGGCAACACTGAAAGAAGAGGGAAGGAAAGGGGGTAAGCATAAAGCTTAGTAAGTTGCATATAAATAAATATACAACAACAATCTCATCGTTTGCCATCAAACTTATAGCTCAAAGGTAAACATAACTTAACTTACTCATTATCATCTACTCGAGTCTCATTTTCTAAATTAAGCTCGTTACTCATGGTTATCATGTAGGTACCTGTAACACTCATAACATGATTACCCTTTCTTTATTAAAATTGAACTATAACTTTCACCATTCAATCGTTTGGAATACCACTGGATATTCTATGAACCTTCAACATGGGATATATTGTCGAAGCCATGTCTCAAACATGGTCTTACATTGGCTCTCATATATGCGTGCTGATGCATGTCCTAGACATGTCTTACACTAGAACAACTCTTAGCCGATGCATATCCCAGACACGTCTTACACTGGCTATCTCTGTCGAGGCCGATGCATGTCCCAAACATGTCTTACACTAGCCCTAGTCTAGATGCCGATGCCATGTCCCAGACATGGTCTTACACTGGCTCTCATAATATGGGCAAAGCATGTCCCAGACATGTCTTACACTGGCACACGAATCACCCAATGTATTGGCACAAATATCCAGTTCATATCTTAAGGTTTCAACGGGATATTTCTACTATCTCAAATATTACAAGGCATTCTTAATTTATAACTTAACAACTCATACATTATCAATTCAATGACAATATGAATACAAATATTAACAGTGTGGTTGTGTCATTTACATACAACTTACCTCGGATTATAAAAAGTACTTGACTAGACAACTTAATCGAATTGCTTGGCTTTGCCCCAGTCTAAGTTCGGTTTTGGCAAATCTTAATCTATAATAACAATATGCATCCATTTAGTCACTAAACACAATTAGGCATTCATAAATTCACAACTTTGGTAAAATAACCATTTTGTCCCTAGGCCTTGGCAAAATGACCATTTTACCCCTAAGCCCAAAAATTGATTTTTATCGAATTTATTCGTATTTCAAGCCTAGATGAACTCTTTTTACTACTAGAGCAATCCCAAATTCTCACTATTTCACACACTAACCACCTATTTTGCAACTTATGCAAAATAGTCCCTTTAGGTGTTTTCATGCTAACACCTTTCACAAAAGTTGTTTATAACACAACTAGGACTCATATTATTCCATAAAAACTCAGCATATATCACAAATAAATCCATGGAAAAATCCTAAACTCTTGACTATTTTGTAAGATATCACCCTCATTTGAAAGCTCATGCTTCAAGGGTCTCAAAAATGTGAAAATCTTGAAGAAAACTCATTAAATCACTTACTTATGAGTGCTTCAAGTTGCTGTAGATTTTTGAGCTTTCAAACCTCTCCTATGGCTGGTAAAAATCGGTAGAGAAGAAGAAAATAAAGAAGAAATGACCTTTGTTTTGTTTAATATAAAACTAGTCAAAATTGATGACCTAATCCTCACCTAACTTTGACCTTCTTCACCAATTTGTCTCCCCATGGCCGGCCAAGCCATTGTACAAAGGTCTAATTTCCCTTTTAAGACCTCCAATTTAAGTTCTCTATCTATCTAACACATTTGGGTACTAAAATGCAACTTTTTCCTTTATGCGATTTAGTCCCTTTTTGCAATCGGGCTTTAAAACATTGAAATTAACTCCACAAATTTTTCATGCACTAATATAATCGTACTATAACCTCATAAAAATAATAAAAATAAATTTTCTATCTTCAGATTTGTGGTCCCGATACCACTTTTCCGACTAGGCCTAATGCATAAATTATCATGAATCATATACACTCATATCATACATTCAGGGGCCTAGGTAACTCTTACTGGTCCTACAGTAGGTTCACAGTCGACTTGGGCGACCCACGCAACCTTAGGAATCATTTCAGATAAATGGGCTCACACGCCCATGCGGCTTACCTGTGTGTGCCCACACGCCCTCGATTCTTCCCCCTAATCTCCAAAATGACACGAAATAGAGACGAGTTGAACAAACGGAAACAATCATTCACCTAAACTTACCAAAATCATGCAACAAAGACGAACTTGTTGAAAATGATGGAAGAAGGAAATCGAATATGAAAAAAATGAGATGAACAGGGGAGACGACAGGAGGCAAAGTAAAAGATTGTCGTCAGAAATTTTGGGAGTGGAAAAATAGGAAAAACACCAGAGGAAGGGGAAGTCATTTCAGGAAATTCAAAAACTGATAGGATATCCCCTAAACATTTCCACTAGACTCTCTATTACTAAAACGTCTAACACAACTCAAACTCTCTCTCAGAGCCGAGCAAAAATATTACCTATGCAGGGATTCAAACACCAGACCTTCAATAGACTAACACTCCACTTGACCACCAGACCAGTAGGCCCATTCTAATATGTACTCACAAACTTTTAATTAAAAGCCTACTGATCAGAGACAGGGCTTAATTCATAAAAATACCAAAATTTTCCCAAGTCATGGCTTGAACTTGGGACCTCACACACACACCAGAACACTTAACCACTGAAGCAGACACATACTTGTGTTTCACGTATACCCAAAAAGAAAAATTAAAATTTTAGGGCATTACAATATTGTTCTATTAAAAGCATATTAAATGCTACCGAATTGATATATTTTGAGCATGTTATATTGCATTGCATTGGGTGGGATGATATCTACGGATGAAGTATTGGTAGTTTACCTGCATTATTTTATTGTGTACCCACAACTATGTACAGATTCCATCTGTGGTGATTTGATGTGCATCCACAACCCATCGACAGCTATTACCTGCAAACATGTTATGCATCCACAACCAGTGGCAGATTTTATCTGTATTATTTTGATATGTATCCACAGCCATAGACAGATTCCATCTGCAATGTTTTTGCTGTTTGTCCACATCCATTGGCATTTTATCTGTAAACCTTTGGTGGTTAATACCACAACCCAATTTGTAGGTCGTTGGAATTTAGGGGAACTCCCATTGTGGTGTGTAGCGATGAGGTACAATCTTTCCTGTTAAACTGAAATTGTATGGCACTCATAAAGCATGTGTATGCAATTATGAGATTTATAAGATGATACTTATACATATACATTGATGATTTGATCTAATATACCAATATTCTAAAACTGTTATTGTGAATTATTTCTATGTGTTGTGTTTTTCTGTGCTTAATAGTTTACACTAATTTTCTTGTTATGGAACTCACACTAAGCTTCATAACTCACTTTCTATCTTTACAGATAATCTTTCAGGTTAGAACACAGACATGACATCTAGAGGGTCTCGACTCGATTTTATTTATTGAAATATTTTAGGTTCCTAATTTGAGATTTTTATTATTTAGATATTGTATTATTTTAATTTGAACTGTGGTATGAGATATAGGATTTGGGTTTTATATTATAGCTTACATGACATTTAATTTGATTTTAGGACATCGAATTAAGAATATTAATTAGCTATGCATACACCCCAATTTTTATTAAAAACATAAATAGATATCACATTTCCATTGCTAAATCATAATTAAAATTTTGAGTAATAAATAAATTGGTAATTAATTAAGCTTTCTTCTAAAATAAACAAATGTTTTAAAATGACAGTTTCATAAACTTTGATAGCTTACTAGGCTATCTCGGTGGCTAATGTAATCTCTCGAATATGGGCCTAGCATCTAGGCTGAGTTAGGGAGGTTACATTTGGTGGTATCAGAGCTTTGGTATTCTAATCTCAGACCTGAAAATTTAAATAAGTTTGCATTCATGCATTAGAAAGGTATATGTTGAGAAAAATCATGCCACAAGTTTTTGAAATATTTGATTTTCTATACGAAATCGAAAGCTGAATCTCTGATGTCGGTCCTACTATAGTTACTATTACTCATAAAAATTTAGATAAACTGTGATTGTTAGACTGCAAAGACTCAAGAAATAGCTAATTATTGAACCTTTATTTGAAAAACTGTAGATATAGTTTAGATTTTAAAATTTCTATGGGATCATTATGAATACCCAATGTAGACGTGGTAGGGGTAGGCCGTGTAGGGCTGCACCTATAGAGTTGCCCACTATTTAGGGAGAAAACTATATCTCTAAGGAGGAGTACATTAAGAATTCCACCGTCAATGGTGGCAGAGGCTATGAGAATGGGGATGATGCAGTGGCTTAGACAATGCTAAGGTTCTTCAAAAGGTAACTAGAGCCCAAACTGAATCAAGGAGTCGTAGGTCTATTGTGGAAAGGCTCCGATCTAATAGGTTGAAACTTTTTAAGGTATTGTTGGAACAACTCCTAGTGTGGCTTAATATTTGACAGAGTTGAAGAAAAGGATTCTGAAGGATTTAGACTGTACTCCAGAGCAAAAGCTGAAGGGCGCTATGTCCTTACTTAAGAAAGATGCCTATCGTTGGTGGTAGTCTGTGGTAAGAGGTATGCAGGCTGAACGAATAACTTGGGAATACTTCCAATAAGCTTTTTAAAATAAATATATGGACAGTAGGTATGTGGAGGCCCGAAGGCTCGAGCTTATCGAGCAAAAGCAAGGAGAAAAGACGGTATCGAAATAGGAGGTTGAATTTTGGAGGCTTAGTCTTTATGCCCAAAAAATGGTTGCAACTGAGCAGGATAAGTGTGTGAGGTTCAAAAATGAGTTGCATTACAACCTCAAAATTTAAGTTATTCCACACCAAGAACAGGTGTTTGAGAACTTACTAGAGAAAACCAAAATTGTGAAGGAGATTAAACAAGCGGAACGAGAAAAACGAGAGAAGAGTAAGGTCCAGGATAATACAGGTTCTAGTTCCACTGATTCAAATTCCTTTCCTATAAAACGAGCCAAAGAGGGTAGACCGCAATAAAAAGTTGTTGTAGCTAATTTTGATGTTAGGATTTACAACTGTACGTATTGTGGTAAGCGCCACCCAGGCGAGTGTTGGAAGAAATTGGGTGTTCATCTAAAGTGTAGGTTAATGGAGCATTTGGTAAAAGATTTCCCTCGATGAAACAAGCTGGCGCTAGCTCCGACGAAAAGCCCAAAACCAGGGATCAGGTTAGTTACTCTAAAGGGTTGAGGTAAAAATAAGGCCGCAAATATCGCAGCAACTAGTGCGAATTGATCTGAGGCTAGATAGTCTACCCTTATTTATGCTACTAGAGGTCGTGAGGATAGATATAAGTCCAATGTTGTCGCAGGTATTTTGCCCTAATAGACATAGTACCTACCCATCCAAAAGTTGTAGCACCCAAAACCCAGCCCAGACGTTATGGCCGGATCCGACATGCCACATCGAAGCATTCAAAACATTTCTGATCCAGAAAGAAAACTTACTGAGTGTTTTAAAAGATGATTTCATTATAGGTTAAAGTGAATGGAAGCTGTGCACCAGGTAGGAAACCGGAAAAGAGGAGGTGAGTCCATCGAACTCCTTAAGTACCAAACTCCTTTCGAATCCAATCCTAGACATACAAACCGTCATTGCCATACCTTCACGTCATGTATATTTCTAGGAAACTGATTTGATTAAGTCCTTTTTAGGAAAAGTGATTAATTTTGGAAAATATCTTCATTGCGGAAGCTTTGCTTGTTTTCGTGTTATTTTGAAATCAATTACTGTTTTTGAAAACGCGCCCTAAAGCTATCCAATTTCAACAGTTAAATATAAATATTACCTATCTTAATAAAACATATAAAAACCATCAAAAATAAATAAGCGGCCTTATTACATTTAAAAGCCCAAAACCTCAAAAGTAATTAAAAGGATGTCCAGTTCACCAGAAGAAAATCAAACTTTCAGAACGGGTGGCCACTCCGAATTCCCTCACAGCTCCAAGCCCACTATGGTTGGGGATTTCCTGCGTGGATGAAAATAAAAGGGGTGAGTTTGGGGAAACTCAGTGTGTAAGGAAAACCCATTCAAAGCCCAAGTCAGCTCAAGCCTATTGGGCCTAAGCCCATTCAGGTAACAGTGGTACTGGACTAGAGCCCTTTTCAGATTACAATAAACTGGGCCTTAGCCCCTTACTCAGATAACAGTATGGCCCATAGGCCCATTTCAAAATACATACAACATCAATAACATATGCAAGCCCATTTGGGGAGACTACTCAACCCACCAACCACTACACTCCACCCGTACCAGCCCTACACTCCATGTGGGGAATAGCTCAACCCACCCAGCCCAACACTCCACAGTTGCAGCCTTGCTGCTCAATTAACAGTAAATTGAGGCAAAGCCTCCAGTACGTAGACAAGCCACTTTTAGTCTTCCTCCGTCAATATCCCAATCCCATGTATCAGATAATAACAACATGGCATGCAGTAAATAACAACAGTCAAACATGCATTTAGGTCAATTTAACGCTAGGGGTATTTTGGTAAATCATCTACGAGGGGTAAAACTGTAAATTTTCCACTTTTAAAGGTATTTTAGTAATTTATCTATTTTAGGGTTTTTCATGCATATTCCTACTTTTCACGTACTAACAGAATCACGTACCGAGGGTTCTTACCGAATTGGGCCCGTTGGCCCATCATTCCAATTTTGGCCCATTAAGCCCAAAAATATCGAGGGCACAGAAATCATGCACTTTGCAGTCCAAATTTTGCAGTTTACCAAAAACATTAATCGATTTACCTCACAAGCATTCGCACACTCGCAAATCTACAAAATACCGGTTTTCGGCATTTCGGCTTTTCAACTTTTGCCGATCCAGACTAAGAAAAAGGGTGTTAGTTACACACATGTTTGCGACGATATGCTGACGAGATCCACACACGAACCGCCTACAATTGGATTACTAACACGTTAATCTAACTATTCAAATACAAACTACGTATTAACTGCTTACAATATTCGGCCAACCAAACCTACAAATCATAGTAAGCTTATAAGAAATCAATAAGCAACTCATTAACAAATTTTTTTCAATGTTTACCATATAATCATAATTTCACTGCAAGCTATCTTCCTGAGCAACAGTCACTAAATTATTTATAACTAGAGCTACGAAACTCCAAATCAAGTGCCGTTAATTTTCCCTGAAAATAGACTCATATATCTTATATCCATAAAATTTTCAGAATTTTTGGTTTGGCCAATCAATACCAGATTTTTCTCAAAGTTTTGCATGTTTCACTATTTGACTAATCTGACCACTCTTCATTACGAATCAAATTTCTCATTGTACAGAATTCAAAATATGTTCTCATTTATTCAATTTGAAACTAGACTCATTAAGCTTTAATTACATAATTTATTCAGCTTCTAACTCATCTCCCACAATTTATGGTGATTTTCCAAAGTTACGTTACTGCTGCTGTCCCAAGCAGATTTATTACCAAATCACTCTTTCACACATAACTTGCATGCATGTTTTTTTGTAAACATGTATATCACCAATCAATCATCACATATCTATGATTTCACTTAAGTATAATCTCCATTTCATCATTTTAAAGCACAACATATTAGCCGATTTTTCCCCTTAGCATCTAAGCACATGCATGCTCATTTGTTTGGCTCAACTTCACATATCTTCCATTTTTCATCAAAAGAACATGAAACAACAACCATTTCCTTCATTTTAATTCATGACCAAATGCTCACAACACAACCAAAAACCAAAATATGCTTCAAGAGTTAAGGTAGAATCAAGAAGAACTCATGAACATCAAGATAGAAGCAAACTACCATGAACTTACCTTCAATTTTCTTCCCCAAGTGACCAAACATTCAAGAGCTTTCTCCTCTCCTTTCTCTTCTCTAACTTTAGGCTATGATGAACAAAGATGGACAAAACTTTGTTCTTTTCACCCCTTTTTCTTTTAATAAAAATTTCATATTTCATCCATTTAATTCTTTAATACAAAAGACATGAAATTCCCATCATGGAACATTTACCTAACCCATTATCATGGAACATTTACCTAACCCATTATCATGGAACATTTACCTAACCCATTATCAATTTGTATCAATTTGTACCATAAATTATGGATATCAAGTGCACATTTTGTCTACAACAACATGATGGCCAGCCACTTCATGTAAAATGGGGGGTTTGTCATGCAAATCCTCCTATTTTGCACTCCTATTTATTTGGCCACTTCAATTTAGCCTATAGCATTTTCAAATATTTTCACATAGGTCCTATTTCATAATTTCACCCCTTTTTCTTATGGAACAAAAATTAACTAAAATTGTCGGGTTCTATCTTAAGCTTGGGCCTTCTAGAGGCCCACTAACATAATTAAATATATGCCAACATTCACAGAATTCCTGAAATTTGGGGCGTTACATAAGTTGCTTGTGCTATGTTTGTTAAATTTGGATAATGGAGTAGAAAGAACCACTACCGATATTACTGTAGAAAGGTCATATGAAGTTTAAGAAGAAATATTTATAGAGTTGCATAGGAATCAAAGTTTCGCAACAAAAGCGTGGTGGTTGTTTTGAAATAAGGAATAACAAATTTTATGGCTAAGTGATTAGCATGTTATTAGGGAAATATCAGGGACGAAATTTTCTGAGGGAGAATTGTCATGCCCCGAAATATAGAGGGTTAATCATAATGGATAGACAAGAAATAAGACATAGGCTAAATGGTTAAGTGATAGTGCATCCATGCTAAAAAGCCTAGGTTCAAACCCCATTCCTCCCATTTCTTTTCCTTTTATTTTTAGCAACTTAGGATAAAAACTACACTAAAATAAATATTGTTGGGGGTAAAAAATAAACAAGAAATAGGCTTAGGCCTAATGGTTAGTACGCGACTCCTCCCTCTTGCATAACCAAGTTCGAGCCCCTTTCCTTTTTATTTCATAATTTCACCAAAAACACCACAAAACATATCTATATTATTAAGCGTAAAAAATAAATAAGAAATTGGCGATAGCCCAATGGTTAAAGTGTTAGTTGTTGGAAGTTCGAGTTTTAGAAACACGGTGGAAAATAGGTTCGAGAAAAATGAAAGTTTTAATTTTTTTTTCCAAAAACTAGAACTTGGTTGTGTTATTTAAAATAATAAACACTTAATCAAAATTGTACATTTTCGATTCATCTAGGGTGAACACTTTACCCGATTAGTCTTTTCCGCTATCCTCAAGCTCACGTTTGCCAAATCTGGGCTCGCTTCAAATCAGAAAATTTTCTACAAAACTACTAGTGGGGTAATTTCAAATTTTCTCTAAAATTTTAGGCCAAGCTGTAAATAAGAAAAATTTCTCTAAAAATCTTCTGAAATAATTTTTTCAGAATATTTTCTCTCTACAAATTTTTCTTAAATTCAAATGTGTGAAAAATAATGACTCATGCCTCTCTTTATATAGAGAAAGTTTAGAAAGTTTAACTATGATTAAACTTAATCACTTTAATATTAAATTAATATAATACTTATGAAGTTAAATATTAAATTTAATTTAATATTAAGATAATCACTTTAATATTAAATTAATAAAATACTATTAAGATAAGTACTAAATTAAATTTAATATTAAATCTATTAAAATATTTTTTTAAATAGTTCATCTGGAATCAAATTTTCCAATAGAGTCCGAATAGGAGTGTGATTCCTCCACTGCTCAACCGCTGAAGGACCACCCACCGATCGTCGGAATGCACCAACGCCATCGGCATTGTCATGTCCGGTGGCGCCATTGCAGGTGCGACACCCTCATGGCACCTAAAATCGGTTCGACTGTTGCAGGTTCAGTCTGGGCCAGTGACGGCTTGGCTAGTCCAATCTTGCCACTGGTTGGACAGACAGTCTGACTTCACATACTAGACCCAGTTCGACCAATTTTTGTGTCTTAGTCTCGATTTTAGGTTGTCAGGCCCATTTTTTTATCTCAAGTCTAATTTTCAAGTTCAATTACCCATTAGGCCAATTGTTTGAATTGAAAATTAATTTCCAAAAATATCATATTAATTTCAATTAATTTGATTGATTTAATTTTACTTGATCAAAATTAATTTTCCCAAAACTTACTTAGATTTTCCAAATTAATTTTTCTAAGAAAATTCTTTAATTAAATTATCTAGTTGAACAATTCTCACGATCGCCTAATTTAATTCCATATTGAATAAATTGACTCAAGTAAACTATTTCCAAATTCGTAGAATTTTCTTCTAATTCAAATGCAGTCTGATCAAGCTTTTGTTGAGTTAGTGGAAGGACCAATCAGACATATACAATTTGGCTCGAGTAATTGCAACTATGTCTAGAAGTATCGTTTTGATAATTCGCAATTTACTTAATCATAGAGTCAGTCCACAAGAAGTATTATGATTGAAAACTCCTTATTGTATACTCTTTACGAAATAAATTCATCCAATTGCTTTGTCCAATGACCTCGTCATGTGTATGTACTCTCATGTGATATCCTTAATTCCTTTGAGTTAAATCCGTTCACTCAGTACAATCTTATTTTATCTCATTGTCACCATTGTGTCTTATAATGATTAATATGATCATTGTCAACAAATGATTGGAATAAATTGCTCTTTCGAGAACAAACAACCTGTGGCTACGTTCCATATTTATCAATTCATACAATGCTAATGAGAGGATATCGTTAACTCTTTAATCAAGCTATAAATTTCATTATTGTTGGTAAAGCCATGCCATACACAAGTCATGTACTCAACATACTGACAATGGGCTCAATCATCTTTAGAACATAAGCCTCCACTTATATCAAAGCACATGAGTTACATACACATGGCCAATGACTAACCCAGGATTTAAGTAAATCACACCATGAATGTCACAAGTGAATTAATTCACAAACGAATTCAAAATTAATTAAATTAATTCAACTTAGGTCCAATTCAATACATCATTCTTCCAATGAATACATCTATGTTTCTACCCATTGAGTCAATTGCTTCGAAAGCCAAGACTAGCCATCTCCCTAATTTAAATTCTAGATGACATAATAATCCTTTTAAGTATTTGACTGAAATGTTCACTTTGATTCTTTTACAGGATTACGGAGTCGTTTAGGTTATCTACTGAAGTAAGTTGTTTTTCTCGCAATGAAAATGTTCTTATAGTGCCACTTATCATTAGTTTGAACTTAGACAATTAATGAGCTAATATTTTCTTGTCACAATTTTGCTATGCATGCAAAATATGAAAGAAAGAAATACAAAAGACATAACAGTGAAATGTAAAATTTATTTATTCATTGTTCAAATACATAGAAAACAATTACATGTTTACTACAATATGGACACATTTACCAACAATCTCCCACTTTTTCTAGTGAAATAAATATTTCATGTTTCGCATTCCTATATCCTTGATGTGTTTGTTAAAACTCCTAGTTACAAAAGTCTTAGTAAACAAATCTGTAAGGTTATCTTTAGAAGCTATTTTCACCATATCTACAATTGCTTCGGCTACTACCTCTCATATCAAGTGATACTGTCGATCAATATGTTTAGTCCTCTTGTGACTACTCATTTCCTTGTTATTAGTTATTGCAACATTGTTATCACAATATAGTGTTATAGGTTTTTCCATACTAGGAATGACTTCAAGATCAGTTAAGAACTTTCGAAGCCAAATCGCTTATTTCGTTGCCTCAGAAATAGCTACATACTCGGCCTCCATAGTAGTGTCAGCAATGCAAGTTTGTTTTACACTTGTCCATACTATGGCTCCACCACCTAGGACGAATACACTTACTGATGTTGATTTCCTTGAATCTTTACAAATCTGGATGTCTGAGTTTGTGTATCCAATAGGAGTAAAGTTCTCCCATAATACACAAGCATATAATCCCTAGTTCTTTTATGATACCTTAATATATGCTTTACAGCTTGCCAATGCCTAAGACCATGATTTTCCTAATATCGACTAATCATTCCTATTATGAAACAAATATCTAGACGTGGCAAAGAATTGTATACATAAGGTTTCTAATGTCAAAGCATATGGAACCATACTCATATGCTCTCTTTCTTCCGCTGTCTTAGGACAACCATCCAAAAAAAGATTAAAACCCGATTGAGTCAGTTGAGCATTTGGCTTCTCATTTTTCATTGCAATTTATTTCAGTAGCTTATCGATGTAACGAACCGAAAGTTCGTGGTTTCAAAAATAATGGTTTCAAAATTTTGTTTTCTGATGATAGAATCAGTAAATATTATTTATTAATATTTACAATGGTATTACAGTATTATGCTGAAGTTTGGTCTAATAATTTTGGTTACTTGAAAAGTTAGACAAGTTACAAACATATTAGTTCTAAAGTCAATGGTTTTGAAAATTGAGGTATCAAGACCTCATTTTCGTAAATCAAACTCGTAAATATTGACAGATTTATTTAAGAACTGAATTGAATTTCAGTCGAGCAATTTTATTGAATTAGGGCTTAATTAGCATACATGGACTAAAACGCGTAAGTGATAAAAGTGTGAATTGTTAAGGAATTATAATTAGAACTTAGTATAAGGTACTTAAATGGAAAATAAACCTTAAACCTAGGAATATGCGGTCGATGAACTAAGTATAGTACATGTTTTTATTATAAAAACATTAGTTAATAATTAAAATAAAAAGCTATTAGAATAAATTATAGTTGATGGGCAATAAATAGAACATTTTCAACCATGCACTCATGCAAACATCGAATATTAAGAGGAAGAAGAAGAACACATGGTTAGGTTTTTCAAGGGTTCCAAGCTTCAATTGGTTAGTCAATTTAGTCTATTTTCTTGTAATTTTTATGTTTTCGGAATCCCGATAACTCAAGCTAGTTGACCCATGTCATATTTTTTGGTATTGTTAAAGTTTGAGGATGTTACCATTGTTGAATAGTAGAATTTTTAGGGACCAAGTTGATAGATTTTAAGTTTAGTATTGAAAAAGGACTAAATTGTAAAGTCAATTGATAATTTTGTGTAATAGGGAGTAAAATAAAAAAATTATGAAATTTATGGTACGATTGAAAAATAAGAAGTCCTATAGGGACTCTAGTGAATTCATCATTAAAATAGAGGGCTAAATGTGAAAGTTATGTTAGTCTCGAATTTAAGGACTAAATTGAATAAAATGCAAAAGTCACATAATTTAGCAATTGAGTGCGAATTTGGTTTTGTATTGATAATTTATTATAATTTTTTTAATCCATAGCTAACGTCAATCAGAATTCCTCAAAAAATAAAGGAAAAGACAAAGTCATCGACAAGTAGCTCGAAGTTATGATTTGTATTTCCATAACCCAAACCTTTTCAATTGTTGAAATTTCAAAATGCGTTGCATGGTAATAATATAAGGTAAGCTAGAAATGATTGAGCAAGCTAAATTGAATAGATTTGAAAATATGATATATCATTAAAATTGTATAATTGAATTCAGTTGGTGCTGAATTATGCTATCACATATGTGCTTTGATGATTGGTTGATGAAATTATGCTGTGGTTTTGAGAAATAGAGTATAAATGAAATTGAAATAAGGGTGGATAGTAGATATCATTTTATAAGCTCGAAATTATGGATTTGTCATTCTATGATTTAATTAATTCGATTGAGATAGAGAAAAATGCATATGTTGCAACTATGATAGCTTGGTTTAAGATATGTAAATATATTTAATATTTAGGAGTTGTATTAAGACTTGTAGATTGATATGTTAAAATTTATTATAAACTTTGTATTATATTTTAAATGTTTGATTATAGAAATACCACTGAGTTATAGTCAGCCTACAGTATTGTTTTTCCATGCGTAGGTTAGGTACTTAGCGATTCGATCATCGACTTATCATCTAGCGGCAATCCCAGACTCAAGTGTGCGTAGGTTAGGTATAGTGGATATTATGTATATAAGTGTATGTATTTAGGTGATGATAATAGTTATGTAGTTGATATCTTGATAGGTTGTTTGGGTTGTATGCCTAATGTTCTAATGGTTGAGAAAGTATCATGCTATGTGATGTGTCTTGGTTGATGTTTGGAGATGGTATGATGGATGATATACTTAGGTGATGCCTTATAAATTATTTGTGAGTTGGATGTTTATATCTATGCTTTGCTTGAAAGGATTTGGTTGTTCTAGTACCTTAGTTATAAGGCTAACATGAAATTAAATGTAAAATGGTTGAATGCATACATGTTTGGCTTGACATTTTGAGGTGCCATTGGAAGCATATTGCTATGTTTGAATATGGTCATTTGGCTAGTTTTGAGTTATTGCTTGAAGCTCCAATTTAAGGCATATCGGTTAGGCACATGAGATGGTGATTTTAAATGATGATTTTGGCTTGTTTTGATTTGCTTTGAGGTGATTTAATATGGTTTAAAATAGATTACTTGTAGCCTAAGTGAATTATGCTAGAAACTTGTTCCAAAGGGTAACTATAGGTTCACACGGCTTGGCACACAGTCATGTGCCATACACGGGTTCATGACACAGCCGTGTGGTCTATAAAAATTTATGTGGTTTTGGTACACGTGGTAATAGTTAGTTGTACAAGCTAAGGACATGGCCGTGTGGCCTATCTCACACATATTTTAGTGACACGGTTGTATGGTTCATCACACACGGGTTTAACTTTCGCAGAAGACTAGGGGACATGATCGTGTGACTCCTATTTGCAAATTTTTTCTACCTTTTTAATTTAGTTTCAATTTGATCCCTAATAGTAGTCTAGTTAATTTTAACCTTTTGTAAGCTCGATATTAAACTGAAATTGATTGAAACACATGATAATTTGATTGTTCATGAATTGTATGATAATTAATTGAGATTTAAGTTATAATTTGTATTTAAATTGTTTGTATTAGTTTGTGACATCCTATTACTAGGGTTTGTTAACCGGACTAGGTAAAGGATGTTACAATGGATGTATGAAGCTTGTGATAGAGCTACCATTTTATTCCTTCGATCCCTAAGGATTCAAATTCTAAGAATATAACTAGCTTCAACCAAGTCCTTCATCCTAAACTGTTGAGTTAACCACAGTTTAACCAATGACAATTCTCCTATATCATTTTTCATAAGTAGAATATCAACGACATACAAAAAGAGGAATATCACCTTTTTGTCATTTATACGCTTATTAACACAAGATTCATCAGAGTTTTGCTCAAACCCAAAAGTCTTGATCTTTTGATCGAATCTTTTATTCCATGAGTAGGACGCCTACTTAAGTCCATAAATGGATCTTAATAATTTGCAAAGTTTCTACTCCTTTCCTTTGACAACATAGTAAATGGGTTGAGCCGTCTTTACATTCATTTGCGAGATTTCATAATCGAGAGCAACTATAATGGATAAGAGTATGTGGATAGACTTGAGCATGCCTACCGGATAGAAGGTCTCATTGTAATCAATGCATTTTTTCTGTGTGTAGCATTTCCCTACAAGTTTGGCTTTATGTGTTTTCACTTTCCCTTCCGCATTTTTCTTATTCTTGTAGGTCCCTTACACTTTATAGATTTAATCCCAATCGATAAGTCTACAAGTTTCCACACCGTATTGGATTTCATAGAATCCATCTCGACATCCATGGTCTGTTTCCAGAGCTTTGAATCAACGTCCTTCATAGCCTCCTCATAAATGAGTGGATCATCATTCTCATGATTGGCTAAAGTATTATAAATGCTACCATCATAGATGAAGAAGTCTGGTTTCTTATAAACTCTCCCACTATGACAAATTCCCCTATGTTGTTGATTTTTTGCAGGTCTTTCCACAACTTTCTTGATAATTGAACTTGGTGATTTTTCTACAACTCGCGAAAGTTTCTCAAGTACCACTTTAATTTGAGGCTTAAAGTTGTCTGTGTAGCTTTCCTTAAGGAAAGTAGCATGAGTAGAAACTTTAGTCGTATTATCTTTCGAATTTTAGAATAATCCACCCTTTGTTCCTTTTGCATATCCTACAAACATGCACAATTATGTCTATGCAACCAACTTCTTTGCATCCTTATCCAAAACGTGTGTTGGACAACCCTATATTCTAAAATGATTTAGAGCGAGTTTCTTCCATGCCACAGTTCATAAGGTGTCTTACAAGCAAACTTGGTTGGCACATCATTCAGAATATAGTAAGTTGTTTGTATCGCATATCCCCAGAAGGAAATATCAAGTTGTGAATAGCTTAATATTGAACAAACCATGTCAAGCAAGGTTGTGTTCCTTCTCGGCTATGCCATTCTACTATGGAGTGCCCGATACAGTCAATTAGGATAAAATATCATTCTCTATAAGGTATAATAAGAACTCATCGAACAAGTATTCCCACCTCGGTTAGACCGAAGGTTTTTTATGGATAAACCTAATTGTTTTTCTACTTTTGCATGAAACTCTTGAAATTTATGAAAGGTTTTGCTTTTGCAGTGCATTACATACACATATCCATATCAATAATAGTCGTCGATGAAAGTCACGTAATAATCGTAACCTTCTCGGGCACTGATGTTTATGGGACCACATACATCAATGTGCACAAGTTCTAAAGGTTGGTTGTTCCTTAGACCTTTTGCATTAAAAGACCTCTTAGTCATTTTATCTTCTAAGCAAGATTCATATTGTAGAAAACTAACTTCCTTAAACCTACTTACGGGACCATCTTTCATGAGTCTACTGATTCTTTCTTGGTTAATATGACCAAGTCTTAAGTGTCATAGGTAGCCCTCATTAGAGTGAGAATTTTAAACTTCTTATTCACTAGTTCAATTTGAAGCATTGAGTAGTTATTTGGTTTGATAAAATAGAGATTATTTTTCATCTATCCATTACAGATCGAAAAATGATTTTTATGAGTAGTAATCCCTTTATTGAATGTCACAGGATAACCACCATTAAATAAATATGCTACATAAATTAAGTTCCTCTTAAAATGATTTGCATAAACCACATCCTTTAAAACATTCCTAAAATTATCAAAATGTAAAATAACTGCTCCCACTGTTTCGGCTGAAACATAGCTCCCATCTTTAGTTCATAATGAGAGGCTCCTGTTACGCAAACTTATCGTTTCGCTAAACCCTTGTAAAGAAACACACACATGTTTAGTGGCTCTAGAACCAATAACTCAGTTGTCAATTAATTTTTCCACTAAGCAAACTTCAACCAAAAAGAGTTACATACATTTTCCCTTTTCGACAAGGTAATCCTTATACTCATTACAATTTGATCTAAGTGACATTTCCTACTGTAGAAGAAACATTTGGTCTTTTTAAAATCTTTTGACTACTTAGTCTTCTTCTTATCCACATGAGGTGGAATCAAAGACTTAGTCGGTTTCTTATTTCCCTTAGCTTTCTGCTTCCTCTTAGAGGACGAGAGGCCCATATCAAAGTTCACCCTAAGTTTCCCCTAAACTAGCTTACTACTGTTCCACATCAACTCATAGGATTGTAGTTATTTCATAAGCTAAGTCAAGGTAAGCACCTTGTTCCCCAAGTTGTAAGTGGCCCTAAAGCCAACGAACTCCTTGATCAAGGATTTGAACACTATTTCAATCTAAGTGTTCATGTATAGTTCAACCCCATTATCATCTGATTTCGCAAAGAATCCCATAAGCTTAAGCATATGTTCTTTGATTGGAGTGTTTGGTTTCTGCCGAGAGTTCATCAAATTTGTAATAGCTGATTATCAAGCCAATGCAACTTGGCCTCCGATAAAATCCTCCAAATTTGTCATGATCTCTTTAGCAGTATGAAAATTCTTGTGTTGCTTTCGTAACACACTACTCATGCCCGTTAACATATAACGTCAAGCAATTGAGTTGGAATCTCTCCAATGATTTCTCGCTTTGGGTTGAGCTTCAGGTGGGCAAGGTTCGTCTAGGATGAATTTGTGTTTCTCACAGGTGAGAACTATAAGCAAGTTCCGTTTCCATTCTCAAAAGTTATCCTCGTTCAATTTATTCTCAGTAAGAATGTTAATAAGAGGAGTATGAGACATATTTGAATTGAAAAACAATAAAGATTCACTAATTATTATCTTTGTATTAAGCAAATATTTTCATTTCAACAACATATTAAGAATGCAATATGATGCATGCGTCTTGTATTAAAACTTTGAAAAACATTTTTTTGTTACTACGATCATTCGCACACCCATCAATCATGTCGCCTAGCGTCTCATGATTAACTAGTAAGAACATGAATTACATCCAATTAGTTTGTGAATCTTAATTCTCAAGACTTTACACAAACCAACAATCGTTTAACATTTGGCCACCATCTTGAGCTTAAATATCATTTATTGGGAAACTATTTAATAAGAGATGATTTGAGTGTGTAACCATTGAGTCAACACCATCATGAACATGCTTTCATTTTTGAGTCATCTTAGGACAATCTCACTAAAAGTCATGCATGACTAGTTGTCCTTAAAAGGAAATCTCATCAACGAACCTACATAATAATGTTTACCTTAGGTTGTGGCCAGGTGTAACACCCCTCACCCGTATTCAACGCCAGGATAGGGTTACGAAGCATTAACTAACTTATAAAACATTTAAACATTCAATTCACATATGATTTCACACTTCATGCAAACATTATTCAAAATTAAGTATGATGTCCCTATAACAAGCCTACGAAGCCCTAAACATACTTTGGGACTGGTCCGAGACTAAATCGATAACTTAGGAAACTTTCACGAAACCTTGAAAATTTTTTTCAAAACAGGGGACACACGCCCATGTGGTCCACCTGTGTGTCTCACACGGCCACCAGACACGCCTGTGTCACAAGCCGTGTGGACATTTGGAATGGGAGCACATGGCCGTGTCCCAGCTCATGTTTGACCCCGTGTAACTCTTTCATTTGGGTCACAAAGCCAACACACACGCCCGTGTGCCCTAAAAATGACCATACACCAGGGGACACACTGCCGTGTAACATAACCGTATGTCACACACGGCTGAGACACATGCCCATGTCTCTGCCCGTGTGGACAAAAATAGGCTATTTACCAAGCCAATTCGCCACCAAAATTTGAATGTACCCACAACACATCAATTTTCACCATCAAATAGAATAAATAGGCATTTAAACCAGCCAATTCAAACTTAATTCATGCATATTCTATACCACATTCCTCAATACACACAAGTTGCAAAATAAACCAATCCATTCATACTCAAAATCTCATTAACTTAGATCATCAATATGGCTACTTAAAACATACATTCTTTACCTTGATTCATAAACAAATAACATCATCAATATCAACATTCAACTTCCATAATACCAACTATTAATAAGCATCACCAAAACCAACCCCAATTTACATATTATAAACTATATGCACATACACATACATACAAGCAAATTAACTCAAAATAAGCCAACTCTCATGGCTATTATATACAATCCAAGACATATACATTTACAAGCCAATTCAAATGGCCAAAACCATTATCAAAACATAACCAACTTGACCAAGGTCCCTATACATGTCATATACTTAAAATACCAAAGTTCATAGGTCTCAAGTGATAGATGGATAGTGTGAAGTGATCTCCGACGATCCCCGAATCCGAGCTAGCTTGATAACACTATAAAACACGAGAAAAATAAACAAAGTAAGCTATAAAGCTTAGTAAACTCGTATAAAATAAACTCGATATAATAATATCCACATAATTCAACAATTGATTATAGATACATGAATTCACATCAACTAACAAACCATTCAATTACTCATTCACAAAACTATATACTTTCTTCACCATTTCTTCGATTCAAAGCTAATATGGTTTATGCACATACCTGTACCATCTCGTACCAATCCCATTCTCAATCATATCATTCATTAACCCATTGAACCGTTCAGAATAGGAGTCGGATACTCAGGAGTCTCGCACACTAAGTACCTATACCATGGCCCGAAGCCAAATCAAGGTAACTTATATTCGAATTACTGATATCATGGCCCAAAGCCAACTTAGCCGATATTCATGGCCAGAAGCCAAATCAGTATAACTCACACTTGAAGTGCTCATATCATGGCCCGAAGCCAACTCAATGTATCCCCTAATGACATGTTACTAGTATCCTAAACTATTCCTAAGGTCTAATCGGGATTTCGAATGTCGAATTACCATTGAGTCATTGTCGAACTTATCCGAAGTCTCATATTCACAACTTACATAATATCAAAGCATTTAAAGTACACTTATAATGAAATTTATCACATACGAACTTACCTCGAATGTGAAAACAACGAAATAAGTTGATTAGTTGATTAGTCAATAACTTTAGTTTTCCCTCAATCTAGATCCGAATTTCATTTTTCTTAATCTAAATATATTCAAAATTTACTTATTTAATAATCTCTCTATTCAATTTAATCTAAAACACACATTTAAGCACATTTACACTTTTACCCCTAGAATTTCAAAACTTTTACAATTTAGTTCTTATTACACAAAATCACAAATTCATGAAATTTCTTTAATAACCATGATAGTTGAATTACTATAATACCCCTATCAACCCACATTTATCAACTTTTCACACATTTAACCACACATTTTCACATTTTCACAAATAAATTCCTATTTTTCATTTTTACTCAAAATCACTTTACAAAATATGTAAATCTAGTAACAAGAGTTCATATTTCATCATCAAACATCAAAGAACACATATTTACATCAATGGAAACTTTCAAAATCTTAAAAAAATTTCAAAATAGTCCCTGAGCTAGCTAGACCTAGTTGTAACGATCTCAAAAACATAAAAATCATTAAAAACCGAGTCAAAATCACTTACCAATTAAGCTCTAAAGTGATTGAACCCTAAAATGAACAAAATGGTTTTTTCATTCTTCAATATTCAGTTAATGAAGATGATAATGGAGCTTTAATTTGGTTTTGTTTTATTTATTTGAAGTTAAAATACCAAATTACAAATATAACCTTAATAATAAACCATTTAAATCATCCATTCTTTGCCCATAAATGTCCAATCACTAAATCAATGGTCTAATTACCACAATGGGACCTTAACTTTAAGGTTCTATAGCTATTGAATACCTTTAGCTAATAGAGCAGCACTTTTGCACTTTATGCGATTTAGTCCTTTTTATCAAATTAAGCAACCAAACACTAAAACTTCTTAACGAAAATTTCACACAATCATTCAATCATACTGTAGGCATTAAAATAACAATACAATAAATATTTTAACTTCAAATTTGTAGTCCCGAAACTACTGTTCTGATTTGACTAAAAACATGCTATTAAACTAGGGTAGCAATCGGCTCGAAACTTTATCATGTTATCACTTAGGGACCATCAATGGAGGCCATAAGTCTTGTTCAAGGATATTCTCCCAGTCAATAATTTAAAAAACATGCAAATATTTTATCCAAGATTTCAAAATTGATCATGCAATAGTCCTAGTGGCATTCTTACCTAATCTATAGGACATACTTCCAATACATGACATGCTATGGCAATTTTATAACATTCACATTCATTCATGCTATGGAAATTTTATAACATTCACATTCATTCATTCACAAGAATCAATCAATAATAAAAATAACTAATTTTGATTCTCCACAATTTTTCTTTTAAGGGAAAAACTGAAGAAATGAATGTGAACCATGTACCAAGTGGGGTCCCAAGAAAGGGAGCTGAATCAAATTTGGCTACTTAAAAACAAATATTTTTCTTTCCAGAGTCAGTCTTAGACATGAACCTTATCATTACCACACTTCTTTTTTTTTAATCGATCAACTATGGATCATCTCATAAATATATATATATCAAAATTATAATATAACATAATATAAATATTATAAAAAATTATAAAACAGATATATAAGGAGATGCGTAATTAAAATAAAATTGATAACCAATGTTTCCATGTTTTTATTTCTAGAAAATAAAGGAAAAACAAAAATTACACAATTTTTCACCACAAGACATTCATTTGGTCTTCAACTGCCATTGTTTCATCTTCTCATCATTATAAGAATTCTATGAATTTTAAAAAATAGTTCTACGCAGAGATGATAATCCACCGTCTATTTCCTAAGAACCACAACCTTGGCAAAAAATAACAATTATATAACAAATATATACTATCACATCTATTCCCATATATAACTCAAAACATGCATATGATCTAAAGTGATGCGGTTGTTGAGAGCACCAAAAATATCCTATTCCCTGTAAAATAATAAAAATAACAGTAAAGGGGAAGTAGGGTCTAATCCTCAAGGACCGGATTGTACGAATGCTCGTTTCTTGAAATCTTGGACAATGTCTTGGCCAAGAAACTTGCGTTCCTGAAAAAATAAAAAAACCAGAATTAAGAATTTTGATTTGGAAAAATAAAAATAGTATTTAAATTAAATTGAAATTACGAAATTAAATAAATGACGGAAATTGAGATGGAGAATATATAAAAATAATAAAGAGAGTTAAAGGAAAAGAAATTCTTATTGGTAGATTCCAGCCTCCAGTTGTCTCATTCCGCATTGGGTTCAATCCTCAGCTTTTAAATAACCCTTCTCAATTCAAGTAAGCCAGTTATAGTGGAAGAGGACGCCTACGACCACCAGCTTCAAAATTAGACTTACGATTTTTAGGGAACCTGACTCTAGCCAGTAATCTATGCTAGATCAACGCTTCTTAATGGCGAATCCCACGTCATTTTGTCTCTTTGGCTTGCCAACCTCTGACGTAGTAAGTTAACGAACCAACTGTGTAATCCTTCCAAAACATACAAAGCGGCCGCCTTTGCATATGCTGGAAAGCTTACTTCTTAAGGGCCATGGACGGAAGCATCAGCCCGTAGTGCGGAGAAACGATGAATAATTGGCGAGAAGGATAAGTACGGATTCTAGGCCTCAAGAACCCTTTTTGGGGAATATTGACAACTTTTGGCTAGATAGGTTTTAGTGGCTCATGATAATGTGGAAAAGAAAATAAATATAACAATGGAAAAGGGGATTTTATTGAAAGAAATTATGAAGAAACAAAAGCCTAGACTTTCAGGGGGAAAGTGTTTACAGAAAAAGATGAAACCCCAAATAGAGTCACTTCACCCCTTATTTATAGTGCTAGGGAGATAGTTTAATTGAACTTAAATTCTAAAAAGATAAATACATTTAATTAAAGATAAATAAAGATAATTAAAATAAAATCCTAAATTTAAATAATCTTAATAATTATCTTAATATTAATTATCCTAATATAAATAAAATGGAGTCTTATAAAATAAAATCTCTTCGTTTTGCGTTTTTAGTCCTTGTGTCTTCCATGCTTGCACTTTTGGCACAATCTTTTTCCTATGTCGCATATCAGCCCATTATGTCTCCAAATTCGCACTTTTGTCCCTTAATTTTGCTTTTGCCTCCAAATCAGTCCCTAAAAGATAAAAAGACATAAATAGCTCAAATTAGTAAGATCAAGCTCAGAATAAACATATGATTAATACATAAAAATACGTTATTCTAAAGCATTATCATAAAGAATGCCACTTTCTATATAATCAAATCAATCAAGAAAAATAGAAATCTATTTTGATTATTTGTTTATACTTATAGATAGGGAACAACCTGGCTTTGATACCAATTATGGAAAAATCACGTTTGGAAAATGCAGAGGAAAATAGATTTAAGAAAAATCTAGAGTTTTAATTTTTTTTTTCAAAACTAGAACTTGATTGTTTTATCTAAAGTAATAAACAATTAATCAAAATTACACGTCTTGCTTTGTCTAGGATTAACGCTCTGACCGAGTAGTCATCTCTGCTATCCTCAAGCTCACATCTGCCAAGTGTGGGCTTGCCTCGAATCAAAGAGTTTTCCAAAAAATTACCAATTGGATAATTTCAAATTTTCTCTAAAATTTTGGGCTAAGCTGTAAATAAGAAAATTTTCTTTAGAAATCTTTTGAAATAATTTCTTTAGAGAATTTTCTCTCTACAACTTTCTCTTAAATTCAAGTGTGTTTAACATAATGACCCATGATTCACTTTATATAAGGAAAGTTTAGAGAGTTCAAGTATAATTAAACTTAATTACTTTAATATTAAATTAATATAATTAAATTAATATAAATTCCCAATAGGAGTGTGATTCTTCCACTAATTAACCGTCGAAAAACCACCAGCCGGTCACCGGAATGTCACCATTGTCACTTTCAGCACCGTCGAGTCTGGTGGTGTCATCGTAAGTGTGACACCCTCACGACACCTCGAGTTGGTTTAGTCCGGGCCAGTGACAGCTCGACCTGTCTGGTTCTACCATCGATTGGATTGTCGGCCCAATTTCACATACCAAGCTCGATTCATCCAATTTTTGGGTCTTGGACTCGAATTTTAGTTATCGCTTCCAATTTTCAATCTCAAGTCCAATTTTAAAGTTCAATTACCCATTAGGTCAATTGCCTGACTTGAAAATTCATTCTAAAAACTATCATATTTATTTTAATTAATTTGATTAATTTAATTTTGCTTGATCAAAATTAATTTTCCCCAAAATCACTGAGATTTTTAAAAATTAATTATACAAGAAAATTATTTAATCAAATTCTCTAGTTGAACAATTCTCACTACTATCCAATTTAATTCCACATCAAATAAATTGACTCAATTAAATTATTTCCAAAGTCATAGAATTTTCTTGTGATTCAAATATAGTTCAATTGAGTTTTGTTGAGCTAGCAGAGGGACCAAATGGACATATACAATTAGACTCTGTTAATTGCAATTATGTCCAGAAGTATCATTATGATAATTAGCAATTTACTTAATTATGGAATCAGTCCACAAGAAGTATCATGATTAAAAACTCCTTATTGTATACTAGTTACAAATTCAATTCTTCCAACTGCTTTGTCCAATGACCTCGTCATGTGTGTGTTACCCTCACATAATATCATTGATTACTCTAAGTGAAATCCGTTCATTCAATGCAATCCTATTTTATCTCATTGTCATCATTGTGTCTTCTTAATGATTAATATGATCATTGTTAATAAATGACTATGATAAATTGCTTATTCGGGAGTAAACAACTTGTGGCCATGTTTCATATTTATCAATCCACACAATGCCAATGAGAGGATATCGTTAACTCTTTAATATAGCTCTATGAATTCCATTGTTGCTAGTAAAGCCATGTCATACACAAGTCATGTACCCAACAAATGGGTTATAGGCTCAATCATCTTTAGAGCATAAGCCTCCACTTATATCAACGCACATGAGTTACATAAACATGGTTAGTAAGTAACTCAAGATTTAGGTAAATCACACCATGAACATCACAAGTGAATTAATTCACAAACGAATTCAGAATTAATTCAAATTGGGTCCAGCCCAATGTATCATTCTTCTAATGAGTAGATCTATGTCTCTACCCCTAGAGTCAACTACTCTGATAGCCAAGACTAACCATCTTTCCAATTGGAATTGTAGACGACGTAATAATCCTTCTAATTATTTAAATTAAACACTCACTTTGATTCTTTTACATGATTACGGACTTATTTAGATTATCTACTAATGTAAGTTGTCTTTCTCGCAATATAAACATTCTTACAGTGTCAATTATCATTAGTTTGAACTTAGACAATTAATGTGCCAATATTTGCTTGTCACAATTTCACTATGCATGCAAAACATAAAAGATAGAAACACAAAAGACATAATACTTGAATGTGAAATTAACTTTATTCATTTATTCATCATTTAAATACATAGAAAATAATTACATGTTTACTACAATATAGGCATATTTCCTAACATTATAATCACCGTCAACTTAGACCTCGAGTTGCCAAACAATCTTGACTTCTCAGGTGATGGCACCATACTCATACGACAAGTGAAATTTGTACGTTATTGAGCTCCATAAAATCACATGAATGCAAAAATAACTTAAAACTAGACTATGTCTCCCTCAAAGTGAAAAAGAAATTAATCTTTAAACCCAAAAATTTTAACACGTAAGAAAAAGAAAAAAGCAATTTAAAGGAGACTGAGATGCGGGTAAGTAAGGGATTGAGTGTGGTATAAAGAGAAAAAAAATTATCTCAGGAATCCCAGGTTACAGAGGCTCAGATGAAGGGGTATTTTCTCTCTAGCCATTTTAACTTGATTACATCTAAGCTCCTGCAACCCGAGATTCCTGGGATAAACTTGATTGGGGAAAATGTAGAAATCGCAAACTCAATGACTTCAGTATGTCTACACAACCCAGGAGCATCAAGGAGAAGAGCTAATGACTATATGGTAACTCATGCAATGAAAACACTAATTTATTCGTTTATTCATTAATTTTTTATATAAAGGGTAAGTTAATATTAATTATTGAAGTAAGATCTATTACAATACGCAAGCCAAAGTTTAAATCTTTTCTCGAACCTTCTGAGCAACTTTTTTGCTTTTTGAAAATATTGTACTTAACAAATAAATGGAGAAAAACTTAAATGAAAAAAGTAATTGTATACAAATCAAATCAATTTAGTAAATTTGTTTCGTATATTGTAAATAAGTGTATATTTGAGATGTAAAACAAAGTATACAAAAAATTATAGAATTACAAAATAACATAATCATCAACTTCTGGAATGTGTGCCACAACCGGTGGGCGTCGGGCACACCTAGGGTTCCATCGCACTATTTGGTTTGGCGGCTCCTCATCAACTTCGACTTCATCTTCACGTACACATTGGGGTTGATGGCTAACTTCATCTCCTTCTTCCATGGATGATTGCTACCATGTCTTAATCGCCTATCGTACATCTCTCTTATTTGAGTCAGTGATTGTGAGGATGACCTACCTCGGTAGAACAACGATGCTGGGGGTGTTTGCGACACTATTGGTGGGCCACTATATGATGTCAGATAAAAGGTGAGAATTTTTGGTGATATCAAATGCGTCGGTGTGGTTGACGGGATTGGCATGTAATATGATATGGTGGGTGGCGCTCATGCAAAATTTATATCTGAAGATGGTGTTGATGCAAGGAATGATGGGGCGTGTTGTGGTGCTTGTGTAAAATAAACTTGTAAAATAAACTGGTGCTGAATGTGTTAATGTAGGGAATGATTATGCGTATTGTGGTGGATGTGTAAAATAAACTGGAGCTAAAGATGATGATACGGGAATGAATGTGTGTGTTGTGATGCTTGTGACAAAAAAAAAGAAGGGTTAGAAGCAAAAATAAATTAACCCTACTGATCGGAGGGTTGCATGACGATCGAGTCCTCCGATGCAAATGGAGCAAATGTTGATCCTACTGCGACATCTTCTCCCTACTTAGGATTGATGGGCCCTCGTCTTTGCCTCCTACGGCTACATTATTTACTCCTTTCTAAAGCCAACAGTAGATACGGCTTGCCATTATGCTTGAACCAATCCATGTAATCTGGAAATGTTGGCAACTTCAGTGTGAGAAATGGTTCACGTGTTGGCAAGTAATTGTACCTATGCTGTCACATCTCGATATACTTCTTGTGGAATGTTGGCTAATCTTCCTCGAGTCTCCCCTGTAAGTTGATCTTGTGTATGTCATTGAGCTCTTGGGTGGCGGCAGAATATGTTACATAAACTCGAACTATCGCATCACTCGGTTAGGTTTGTGCCTCTCAACCGTTGCAAAAAAAATCAATGGCACTTGGACGAGCTAGATGTTGTGGTTGCCCAAAAATTCAACCGGGACGCATTCTTGAATCTTCAGATCTACATATGGCATCCATTCAAACTGCAGTACGGATTTATAAATTTTAGCATGTGCCTAATGTTAAATTTCAAATGCTAGAATAAAAAACTGATAACTTTGAAATTCATAAACTAACGTCATCTTTGGTTTATTTATTAAAGCTAGGCGGATATCCTCAAGCTCGGTCGGTATACCGCTGTGTCTCGCAGGGTTGTACCACCTATTCAAATAATATGTTAAAAGTTAAATTACAACAATGAAAAATAAAAATAGTAATGATATTATCAAATGAATTTTCCTATATGACGAGTGGGAATTGGTAAAGGAGTTCCATTCGGGGGCGTAAAAATGATAGTTGATACCATGCCCACGATTGAAGAAGGAGCATGCAACCACTGATTTTAGCTTTATCTGGTATCGTCGCTCAACACATTTCTCGGTACAATGTTGCCAGTATTGCTGATCCCCAACTAAATCATCCCGATTCTTTCAAGTCAGCTCCTAGTAGTAGCCATCTTAAATGTACCAGATTGCAAGATTTATCTAGCATTTGCAAACCCCCGATCAACTTCAAGATAAATGCGCGGCAAATTGTTCCTTTTCAACATCACTTGCAAAAACATCGATAGTTTGGAAGTTGTCCTCTAACTATCTCATCTTGATCCAACTACCCTTAAATTTGTTTGACACCTTTCCTAGTAGTTGCTCGCATGTTGCACTCCAATCAGCACTAATAACTGGCCCGGTAGCGATATCCCCATCGACCGGTAGACCGAGTTGTAAACTAACGTCCTCGAGTGTAATTGTACATTCGCCGCAAGAAAAATGGAATGTGTGTGTCTCCGGTCTTCATCTTTCAACCAAAGCACTGATAAGTGGGGGATCTAATTTAGTCCCCTCGAACATGTGAGCCACGTATAAAAATCCTACATCTTGTAAGTGTCCATGAATGACATCCAGTGCACCTTCGCTTAAATTGTTTATGTATGTCTCCAAAATTCGATATTTGGGCTGAGTATATAAACATAAAAAATTAATAACCTAAACAACATAATAATTAAATATTTAATAATTTAATAATTTAATAAATTTTCTTACCATTTGTAATTGAAAATCGGAGATATGCTTGTCATCTAAACGAATAAGTTGATTTGCCATTTAGAAATTACAACGAATAAAATAAAATCGAAGAGAATAAAATTCAAAAAAAGAATTAAAAAAATAATTGAGGATTGAAAATTGGAAATTGAGGATTGAAGATTGGAAGTTGAGAATTTAGGAAGGAAAAATGAGTATTAAGTATTTGGTTGAAAGAATGAAGTTTGGAAGGGTTTATATAGTAAATTTTATGGTTGTTGGAGCCCTTATAGTTGTTGGAAAAGTTACTATTGTAATAGTTATCGTTGAAAGGAAAACGTGTCCTACAGGATTTATTTTTACTGACGTGTCTTGTAGAATATGTTTTTATTCTCCCTCCTAAAAACATGTCTTGCAAGACATATTTTTCTTCCTCTCTTCGAAAATAGCATAAGACGATAAATATATTTGAATTCAACCTACTCAACATATTTAATTAAATTAACCCCAAAACCTTTCTTACTCAATTTTAGCATCTCAATCAGATTCCCATTTAAGTTTTATATTTTTATAAATTCATTAAAATTTTCTTTTTCAAATTTAAGCTGTGGGAAAAAAAAATTAACCTCGCCGACATTTAATTGATAAGAAACGGTTAGCGAGCAACCGTACCAAATGTTGTAAAGTGTCTACATGTGGCTAAAACTTGTCCAAGTCAAACTATTCTTTTTACTTTTCACCTGCTACCGCTTCTTCCTGTCACTTTCTTCCCCCATTATTCTCTCTATTCCTCCGTCTCCATCCGGTCATTCTTTCCGGTACTTCCAAGTAATATGCATTGATTCACTATTAACTCATATTTAATACTTAATTAGAATGTTCTCGTATTGGTGTAAATTTTAATATATTACTAATTTACAAACTATAACTTTTAAAATACTTATAGAGTTAGTTGCATTAGCGTTTTCAAATTATAGTACAAATTTTAAATTCGTTCATAAATTTCAGAATATTTTAATTTACTTTTTAAAGTATTAATGTTTATATTTAATACATCTTTTCATTAATGATGATTTTGATATAGAATATATTTAAAACATATAGGTATAGATATAAATATGTGTGTTCTTATTGTGTAGATGATTTAAATTTGACACATTAAAAAAATAAGTTGTGTCATTATAATTTAAGAGGACTAGTTTCTTTTTTCTAAACCACATAAAATCTAAGTTGTCGATAGATAGTAAGTATACATATGTTTACAATTTGATTTATATATTTTAAGTATGCTTCATATTAGATATAAACTTAGTATTTTAGTGATCAAATTAATTGTTAGACTAATGGAATGACATGATTGATACGATAGTGATACTTTAAAGACTCAATAAATTTTTAGCCAATTTAGAATGTGAATCATAGGTTGATGATATATGATATAGTTAATTTATACTTATATACTTGTATTTTGTTTATTTTAGATCCCATTTAGGTATAGTTATGCTTAAAAATATAGTCATTCCAGTTTAAATATTAATAATTTAGCTCCTCTATTTTTTTAGTTTAACAATTGAATCCCATTCGATAACATCATCAAAGAATGTTTGTTAAATTAGATTGTATGGCATTAAAAAAAAACAATTGTTCATGTGGCCTATTTAAAGTCTCATGGAAATCATGTAAAAAAATATCAAACTTTCACTCTACTTATTTGAAACAAATTTGAACAACTTTTCATTTAGAACTGAAAAAATTACAAACTTAAATTTAATATTTTTTTGTTTATTTGACCTTCTAAGCATGTAATATTAGCTATGTGATTTTTTTTTATGTTAAGCTACTAGATAATTCAATTTAATGGTAGTCTTTTGATGGGTTTATCATTGAACTTTAATTATCAAATCGAAAGTGTAAAAGGACTAAGTTCTTAGAATTAAAAGTAGAGGAGTTAAATTTCAAATATATAAAGAGTATAGGGACTAAAAGCATAATTAGAGCTCTTATTTAATGTTGCTTGAATTCTTACCTACTTCTCATTCACTCATCATCTCCCGGTTCGGTTCTATTCGGACGATGACATGAAAGCGATCATTGCCGTCAATATTTGAGAAGAAAGAAATTTCAGCCGTTGGCTTGTGAGGTTACGTTATAGTTTAGTAGCAACAAATTTTTCAATTGAAATGACTTTCCCAGGCCGTTTTATTAGCTTCCGATTCTTAACAAGTTAGAAAATTAAGACCACGCGCCTGTATGGGCGATTGTCAACACTCAACACTGATTTTTTTCTCTCTCTTCTCTGTTTTTAGTTTTACAAATTACTTTAGCCACCAATATTTTGACTAAAAAAATCCTTTTGAAAAGGCTGAGTTTCCTTTCCTTCTACTTTTCTTTCCAGGATAAGAAATTACTAATTAGGTTCTGTTTGATTCAATATAAACTAATTTCTGGAGAAGACTTCCCAAATTTTCTGATTTTGATCAAGGAAAAATAGTTAAGTCACCAAAAAAAGTATTCTTGGACAATACTAAATATAAAAAATATTTAAATTTGGGATGAGTTGGAATCGGATATATTAATAATATTTAATTTTGGGTTCGAAGTAAATTTAAATATATAAATTTTAAAGTTAGGGTGAATTAAAGTCAAGACATGACGGTAAATTATCAAGTCGGGTTGGGCGGGCAAAAACCATGGGGACCACCCGGTTGCCAATTGCCATCACTACTTTTGCTCACAGGCGATCTCAACAACTTTGCTTCTTCTGAAGATCTGTTATATCTGTGTACAACTCCCTCATCGTTCTTTCATCGAACCGGATCTCTCACTGGCAGCCACTCTCATCTTCACTCTCTAAATCTCCTCCTTGATCCTTTATTGTTCAGGTAATTCTTTTCACTTCATTTAGAATTTGAGTTGAAATCATGGATTTTGATGTTTTGTGGATGATGGAACTGAACCCTACAGCTAGAATTTAGTTTGATTTTCTTCTCTTCTTTATCTGGATATTTACTTAGCTTCTTCTGCTTCATTTCCTTTACTACTTCTCTGCAAATTTTATGGTAATTGAGTTGGTTAGAAATTGCCCTAAAAAAATCATGCCTTCTAATTAAAGGTTGAAATGGGTTGATCACTACACTAACTTCACCTCTGGTTTAGACCTTTGGTAATATTGACTGTAACAACAGATGAACATACTTTGCTTCACTTCTACTAGTTTTCTGAGTTTTGTGTTGATTTCTTTGATTTTGTGTTAGTGAAATCATTCATCCAAAATTATTTGTAGATTTGTGAAGATAAATTAGAAAAAACTAAGTGTGTTGCTCACCAATTAAATCAACCCATCATTTTCTTATTCAGCATTATCAATGTGAACTTCACTTTTGTAATACTTTTTCTTCATATCTATAATGTAAAGGATTAAAGTATCAAGGATTGAATTCGAAACTTGAGAATCTTAGATCATTTTCAACTAATCATCTCAAAATTATGGACTTGAGTTTGATAGATTTTTTCATTATACACCAATGTGATTAGGTGCCTAGATTTTACCTTCTTTTCGAAATATATATATATATATATATATATAAAAGAGACATTACGAATTTTTGTTGTTTACAACAATGTTATTGTCTAACAAGTTTTCGACTCAAGCCATGAATCTATTATTAATTAAATTTATAGATTAAAATTATGGAAGAAAGTATTTAGAAATTATGTTTTTAATTAACAATTAAATTTGGTATTCTAGATTAATTATGAAAATAATTATTTTTTTAAGTTATGAAAATATTTATGTTGCATTTGTTTACTTAAAACAACTTATAGAAAATGAATTTAAAAAAAATTATCAAACAACGAAAAATATTTTACATAAAACTATTTAAATATCAAAAAAATACCATGTTTTTTTAGAAAATCAAACAAGTTTTTAGAAATCATTTTTCAAAAGCAATTTTCAATGAATCAAATAGCCTGAATTGATCAATTCTCTGGTTAAATATAAATATAAATTTTTATGTTAATTATAAAATAATTTAGTTAATAATTAATAAGTATATATATTTAATTTAATAATTTATATTTTAATATATAATTAAAATATTCGTTAAGAGTCAAACTAGCTCAACTAATAATATGCTTTCACATCAAGGGCCCACATGTTACAAGTCATTGAGTCAAGTAAGATTATGCGCAAACTCTTCCGTGTGTCATGAGTCCTCCTGTCGATACGAGGTGGTTATATTCTGTTGAACTTGTAAGGGCTTGCAACAAATTTTGAAGACAAAACTTTGAACATAGAACAATACTGACTTGTTGAAGTACCCCTCAACCTATGAACCTGTAAGTCTCTCAATAGAATTGAGGACAGGGGTGTTCATAGGTTGGGTTAAGTTTGAGTCGAGCCTAAGCATGATATTAACATACTTTATACTTGTCTAAGTCTAGCCTATTCTAAAATATGAGTTTAAAATTTTGTGCAATTCTACCCATATATGTAAATATCTAATCTAAACACATTTTAGGTCTACCCATATTATTTTAAAAATATATATATTAATTTTAAATTAATATCTAAATATTTTATTTTTTTATTTATAAAAAAGTTTTATTTAGTCATCTTAACATTTTTTAATGTTTACATTATACATATTATTTTTAAAATATTTATATTAATTTTAATTTAATATCTAACTATTTTTATATTTTTATTTATAAAAAAATTATATTTAGTCATCTTTAACATTTTTAATGTTTACATTATAGTAGTATATAATAAAATTATAAATTTAATTTTTAAGTGTTATAAATTACATAATATATAAAAGTAACATAATATAAAACATTACAAACTTAAAAAAAAAATGAAGTCAGGCCAAGCTTGAGCCTTAAATGTTCAAGCCTAAGCTCAGCTGATGTTTTAAATTGATCTAATTTTTTTCTTGAGCCTATTTTTTTTTTCTAATATTTTTATCTAAACACTCCCAAATTTTGCATGGGTAGCCTGGTCCATAAACAGATATAACTGAGGCAAGTCAATAATATTCGAATTTTATTAATTATAAATAAATATATATTTTCAAAACATTTTGCAACTAAAAAGATAAGAATATGTTTTTTTAAAAAATTCTGAAAAAATATTCATTTAAATAAGAGTGATCATTCAATTGAATCGAGTAAACAAAATTTGAGTTAATCGACTTTGGCAAGTTTTATTTTATCATTCTAATATAATTTATTTTTTTTAAATCAAATTGAATAAATTTGTTTGAATTAAATTTTAAAAAAAAGAGGTTAAAGTATGTAAAACCTTGTTTAACTAAATTCAAATTTAGAGCATATAAAATTTACACCATATATATTTGAAATTTTTTTTAGAAAAAAGAACATGAGGAAAACGAGATACTTTAGTATGAGAAAAATAATTTGATATTTTACTTGTTTAAGGTCTTGGATTTAACATTTTGAAGAAATTTTTATTTTTTAAAAAATTAACATTTTTTATAGATTTTTTTAGAAATTATATAAATATATATATATTTATAAAATATTAGATTTTTTTTCTTTTTGTAATTTTGTGAGAGAGGCGAGTTAATTAAAAAGTAGAATAACTCAGAAGTATAAAAAAATCGAATGAAAATAAATTTTGCTGGCCCTACATTTAGATTCAAGAGGTGAATTCAAGTTAATTTGAGTGAAATATAAAAATAGTAAGAAGTATTTATTATTATTATTATTATTATCATCATCATCTAAGCTTACATAAATTACTCGAACGTAATTTTAGTTAAATATAATTTGGCAAAATGATAGAAAAATTGGAACACAGACATATTTATTTCATAATAGACCAAAAAATCTTAACACTCATAATTAATTCATTTATTTTAGCATTGCATGAAGAAAGCTTTATTAAGCATAATATAACAAAATTCCATCCATTTATGGATTCTTAACTGTTTAAAAGAATATTAATATATATTTGTATTTAAATTTTATTTGTGAAATTAAAACATCTTAATAATATATCAAATATTAATCATAATATTGTAAATAAATGCTTTAAAAAATTTAAAATAAAGTTTAATATAATGATAAAAAATTATTGACAAGAGTTAAAAGTAAGGGTAAGTTAAATTACATTATCAAGTAGAAAATTTGTATTTAAATTTTGGAGATAATATTCTTTGAAAGGGGTAGTTATGAACTTCCAAAAGATTAGGCTCTATTTCGTTCCAAGAAATAGAGGCCATTTTTGCTTTTTATTGGAAAAAATAAAATATTAAAGAAAATATATTTGGTTATAATTTTAAAAAATAATTTTAAAAAATAAAAATATGTAAAAATTAGAAAGAAAAATTTCATTGTTTTCACTGAAAATGTTTTGTAAAACAAAACAAGGATTTTTATTAATTTTAAATGAATTGGCTTGGTTCGAATTCATATAAGGGCAAAAATAAAATTTTTAACAATTTTCATATATTAGATTTAGTATGTTGAATCAATATAAATATAAAAGAAATATATTTTATTTCTCATGTTTTTATTATAAAAAAATAAAATATGTCATAGTTTCTGTATTCATTTTAAATTTAAAATTTAGTGTCTATACTTTTATTTTAAGAAATTTAGTTCTTTTATTTTTTAGATTTTAAAATTCGATTTTAATTGTAACTAAAAAATAATATTATAATGAACTTGAATTTAATAAAATTATTTTAACAGTGTTAATAATTAAACTTAAGTTTTGAAATAAGAAGAGTAGAGATATCGAATCCTTTAAAATAAAAGTATAAAGACTAAATTTTAAATTTAGAACGAGTACAAAATCTATATTTTAACCTTTAAAAAAATAGGTATCAAAGGTGCTTTTATTATTTCTATTTATTAATGGTATTTTTCAATTTTGAAAAATTAGAAAAGTTTTAATCACAATTAAGCCCCTGAACTATACCGATATTCCTGCTTTGGTATTTGTTTTTTTCTTTTTTTGGTTTATTTGTTATTTTCCTCTTTGGAAAAGAAGACGTGCACACCCATTTGATCGGATTTACAATTTGGGTTATTTTGGAGGTTCTTGTACATAAGTTAAACGGAGCGGGACCCAGAGTCCGATCCGCAACCGGAATGGGCAGCTCCGGGACCCGAAACGGGGCTTGAAGGTAAAGAGGACTCTTCTTAACTTATTTGTTTTTCTTTGGTTTTGGGATTCAGGATTTTTGTGTAATGTGGGATGTGATACGAGGTTTTCGTTTGAAATGCAGAACCAGTTTGGCGGTTGGGATTAGGGGGTGAGTCGGAATCTTACCCGGAGCGACCCAATAAAGCTAATTGTATTTACTATTTGAGGACTGGGTTTTGTGGATACGGCTCCAAGTGTCGGTTCAATCATCCACGTGATCGTACAGGGGTAAATAGTTGATAATTTGATTGAATTGTTCATTGTTTCTTATCCGACTTGAAGTTTCCTTTGAAGGGCTTTTTTTTTTTGTATAATTGAGGGAGGGGGAATTACATCAACAGGGTTTGAACCGTGGTCATTGCGGTGTCAACAAGGGTTTGACGGGTTTTTATTGGTTATTTTTGTTTGATTATGATCTTTGGAGTGATGAGGTATCGAATTGTAAGGTAAAAAATGAAAAGTTTGTTGTTAATGCCTTGGGAGCTAGTGTAATTTGCTGTCTTAGAAATAATTTATTCTTGTTTGTTGTGTTTGTTGAAAGAAATGCCATATGATGATGATGATGATGATGATGATTGCCTTAGGTTATGGCAGCTGCAAGAGTTGATGTAGGGGAGTATCCGGAGAGAGTGGGCCAGCCAGTTTGTCAGGTACTATTGAATTAGATTGTGTCTTAAATGTTTGGCAAACTCGGGGTATATGTGTCGAATTGCTATAATTTCAACAATGTGCATTGCTAAATTCTTTGTAATTAAGTATGCCTTTATGTCCACTTCATTTTATGTTTAGAAGGAGAGGATTAAGGTCCTGAATTTTCAGTGAATAGGTTGTGATTGGTTTAACAGTTTAGGGAAATGGTGTCTGGTAAGTTGCCCTTTTATGTTGATTATGGTTTTTATTTTTATTTTTTTTGATTTGCAGTATTATATGAGGAAGGGGACATGCAAATTTGGTTCTTCCTGTAAATACCATCATCCTAAGCAGGGAGGTGATTCTATTGGCCCAGTGCCACTAAACTATTTGGGATATCCATTACGTCCGGCTTGTATTTCTTCACATTAAGATCATTTACATATTTAGTTTTCAAGTTCGCTTAATAATTGGATTGCACTTTAAAACAGGGTGAAAAAGAGTGTTCTTACTTTGTTAAGACGGGGCAGTGTAAGTTTGGTGCAACATGTAAATTCCATCATCCTGTACTACCAGCTGTAGAGGTTCCCCCACCATCTCCAACTTCTCAGGTTGCACCTCTGCCAACTCCACTTTCTGCACCTACATTATATCCCAGGACGCAATCACCATCTGGCCCTTTGTCTCAACAATATGGAGTTGTAATGGCAAGTTCTCCCCTGATGCCAGGCTCATATGTGTAAGGCCCTTATGGTCAATTGCTTATTTCCCCAGGCATGGTTTCTTTTCCAAGTTGGAATCCCTATCCGGTAGGTGAATTAAAATTTATTCAGTTTCCTTAATTGTGATTAAACATAATCTAGTTTTATTGTTAAGGTTGTTAATGCACATGGTGTAGGCAGCTGTTAGTGTCGGTACTCAACCCGCTGTTGGATCAAGCTCAATGTTTGGGGTGACACCATTATCTCCTTCAGCACCTGCCTATACTCGATCTTATCAACCCACACGTTCTAGTGTTGTGCCTTCGAGTAGTATTCAGGAGCGATCATTTCCTGAGAGACCTGGTCAACCAGAATGTCAGTATTATATGAAAACAAGAAATTGTAAATACGGATCCTCTTGTAAATATCATCATCCGCCAGAAGTGATTGCACCAAAAGTTGATGTCATCCTCAACCCCCTCGGTCTTCCTATTCGTCAAGTAAGCGTTCATAAATATCTATATAAATGTGATGCTTTTTACAAGATTGGGATATAAAATTTTGATCTTGTTTTAATACTTTTTGCTTGTAAGCAGGACTTACAGTTATAGTTGCTCAATTGCTTTTCCAACAATTGTTACTTTTCTGTAATTATTTAGAATCTATTTAGGTTCCTTTTGTGTGTTCCAACTTGCAACTAGGCCTAATCAAACGCACAAGAGTTTTCCTCATCGTCAGAGTTTTCTTTTTCTTTACAGAAATTAAAGTTCTATAGTAAAGGCAAAAAAGTAAGCTTGAGAAAGTAGGCATATAGGTCATACAAACACTAGTATCTCCATCGGTTATAATCGTCAGGATTTGGAAATTTAAAAAATGAGTTATTCAGTATTCTAAAAATGCAACAAAAGTTACTTTGGTCCGCACAATATGCTGAAAACAATCTTTCCTTAATTTAGACTATCCTTTCCAAGCTAGCTTGGTTGCAGGTTTCATTTGGACAGCTTCATTTTTTGTTACAGTAACTAGCTTAAGAAGCATCCTAGGATTTGAAGAATCATTGCTATATATAACTTCTTTTGGCTTATTCCATGATCTCAGTGAAAATCATTGCTATGAATAGGCATGTCTTTGCACTCTTAAATACAAGGTGAGACTATTCATGATTGAAACTATAATTTATATATCCATCAACTGGTATGTAACCATCATGAAATTATTATGGTTGAATAGTATTATTAATGAAATTGTAATTTATTGCTTGTGGTCGGCCCTTCTGGTCCAAGTGTATTACCTTTCTTTCTTGATGTTGTTCTTCTGAATTCTATTAACAACCAGTTAGTCCAATATCTTTGTTACTTGGACTCGCTTGAGAGTGTTGGATAGCGGTATGTGTCCAACACAAGTATATTTAAATTTTTATAAGATTTCTATGTATTCGTGGAGAGACTTTTGGACCTTATCGCCATTATCTTATCCAGATATATGTTGGATATGGGTTTCGGGCATAGTTAGTTCAATAAAAATTAAAGGTCGAAGCAACATAGCTTAATATTCATGCTCGCCAGCATCTTGTTGCATGAATGGCTTATTATATTTTATCTTATGGCTTTTGGTACATTAGCCATGCAACTTATTTATGATAGGACCTATATTGTTATATGCACACTCTTACATTCTTCAGAAACAATTTTCAAGAGCACGAATGAGCAATTTATGGTGGAATTTTGATTTTATAATTCATGAAATGCAGTCTTTTATGACAAGTGGATCATTTTCACCAGAGGGCCTTGCTACGTCTCTTTTCTTTTTCTCATAATTTGTTATTCATATTTTCATTTGTGTTTTTTTTGTAATGGCATCAGGGTGCACCGCCTTGCATTCATTATTCGCAACACGGAGTGTGCAAGTTCGGAGTTGCTTGCAAATTTGATCATCATATGGGAACACTGAGTTACAGTCCATCTGCCTCTTCCCCTACCGATATGCCTGTTGCTCCTTATCCTATTGGATCAACAGGTGGTACTCTAGCTCCATCATCCTCATCTTCGGACTTGCGACCGGAACAACTTTCCAGGTCCAACAAGGAATCTGCTCCACCCATAATGTCATCATCAGTGAGCGCATCTAGTGAATCAGTTGGTTCTATTTTTTCTAAAGGTGGACTGGTTCATCATTCAATTGAACAACAAGCAAGTCAGAGTTCTTTCGGCAGTGGCAACAACAGTAGCACTACCAAGGCACAAGCTTCCAGCTAAGTGAAAACAGAAGCAACTACTTCAATTCCGATTTTTATCAAGATCATGAACTGAAACATTATTTCGTTTTTGGTGCAAGTCTTCGAAAGTGGGAGGCTTCATTTCTTTGTTATCACGGTTCCACAATTCAGGTCTAGTGCATAGCATCTCTAATCATCTGTATTCATATAGTCCATCATAGGGCCATCTATTGTATCTTGAATAAACCCACAGCCTAAGCTTAGAAAGTTTAGTAAAAGCCATACACCTAGATTTTGAATAACCATTGAAGAACCTCTGCAGTTACATTAGGGAAAACTGTCAACCCGCCCAATTTTTTGGAGTCGTGTGTTGCATTTGTTCACCATTTGATCTTTTATTGTAACCAAAAAAGTCATTGTTGAGTTGGACTAAAGTATACACAATGTCTTTGCATATTGAGAAGTCGTTTTTAATTATATATAGGTTTAATTGTAAATTTGGTCACTAACGTTTACATATTTTGTCAAAATGGTCCTAATTGTGTTTTTGTGTCTTTTTTGGCCATCAACCTTTGTTCTTTTTTTCAAATTATTTTTTCTAACAAATTTGATGAAAGTACCAGTAATGTGAAATATTTTTAATGAGATGTAATTTATTACTTAGGTAACTCAATAAGATAATTATATGTGAAAAATAATAAAATAAATAAATCATACATGAAATTAAAAAAATAATTCTTAATTTAAAGAAAATAAACATAATTATCTTAAAGAAATTTCAAAATGAATGTATACGTTTGTTTACTGAGAAGTTTCAAAAAGATAATTTATAAATCAAATCGAAAATACTGAATGTGAGCATTCATTTTGAATATTTTTTTAGATAAATATGTTTAATTTCTTTAAATTAAGAGTTATTTTTTTAACTACATGGGTTATTTATTTATTTTATTATTTTCTACATGTAATTATTTTATTGAGTTATTTAAATAATAAATTACATCTCATTAAAAATATTCAACATATGAAATTGTACATTATTCCATTAACTTTTTTAATGGTACTTTCATCAAATTTGTTAAAAAAAGAAATTTGAAAAAAAACAAAAATAAAGGTTGATGGCAAAAAAAGGCTCAACAATGTAATTAGAGCCATTTTGACAAAATATGTAAACGTTAGTGGCCAAATTTGTCATTAAGCTTTATATATAATACAACGACTATTGTCGTTTTTAATATAATGTTTTCTTAGTAACAACTTAATTTATTTGTCTAAAACTGTTTTAGTTACAAAAAAATTGTTACGATATTTTTAAAAACTATTACATGACAATAACATATTGGTTATATTGGTTGCAAAATAGAATTCGAAATAATGTAAATTTTGATGTTAAATCTTTTATGTAACAATAATAATATTGGTTGCCAAATATCATTTTGTAATAGTATTTTAATTGGTTGTGTATTACATTGCACATCGATAATATGCCATTGTCAAAAATTTATTTGAACTATCATGAAATGTAGTTACCAAATCATTTATATAACAATAATACCATTGATTGCAAATATTATTTTGCAAAGATATTTTAATCGGATATGTATAACATTTGCACAATGATTTTATGTCATCGTCAAATATTTATTCTAACAATCATAAAATGTGGTTGCCATGCAATAACAATAATATGGTTTTTAATATTTTATTTAATAATATTTATAGAGTTTTGAAATATTAATTTGCAACTACATAATCTTTGGTTACATCTGATAATGCTCCAGAATAACGTATTTTTATGTATTAATCATGTGTTTATTCTGGGCTTGATCCTACTAATTTGAGCTATTTATCTCTTTTTATCTTTTAGGGGCTGATTTGGAGGCGAAAGCAAAATTAATGGACAAAAGTGGGAATTTGGAGACACAATGGGTTGATATGCGACACAGGAAAAAGATTGTGCCACAAGTGCGAGCATGGAAGACACAAGGACTAAAAATGCAAAAAGAAGAGATTTTATTTTATAAGACTCCATTTTATTTATATTAGGATAATTAATATTAAGATAATTATTAGGATTATTTAATTTTAGGATTTAATTTTAATTATCTTTAATTATCTTTAATTGAATGTATTTATCTTTTTAGAATTTAAGTTAAACTAGACTATCTCCCTAGCACTATAAATAGGGGGTGAAGTGACTCTATTTGGGGTGTTCATATTTTTCTGTAAACACTCTCCCCTTGAGAGTCTAGGCTTTTGTTTCTTCATATTTTCTTTCAATAAAATTCCATTTTCCATTTTTATATTTATTTTTTTCCCACCATTATCATGAGCCACTAAAACCTATCTAGCAGAAAGTTGTCAATATTCCCCAAAAAGGGTTCTTGAGGCCTAGAATCCGCACTTAGTCTCCTCGCCAAGTATTCATCGTTTCTTTGCACTACGGGCTGACGCTTCCGTCCATGGCCCTTAAAAAGTAAGCTTTTCAGCATATGCAAAGGCGGCCGCTTTGTATGTTTTGGAAGGATTGCATAGTCGGTTTGTTAACTTATTGCGTCAGAGGTTGGCGAGCCAAAGAGACGAAATGGCGTGGGATTCGCCATTGAGAAGCATTATTCTAGCATAGATTATTGGCTAGAGTCAGGTTCCCTAAAAATCGTAAGTCTAATCTTTGGAGCTGGTGGTCGTAGGTGTCCTCTTCCACTATAACTGGCTTACTTGAGCTAAGAAGGGTCATTTAAAAGCCGAGGATCGAACGCAAGGAGGAATGAGACAACTGGAGGCTGGAATCTACCAACAAAAATTTCTTTTCCTTCAACTCTCTTTATTATTTTTATTATTTTCGTAATCACAATTTCAGTCAACTTTAGATTCTGTTTTTTTTTCATTTTTTTCCAAATCAAATCTTTAATTATGTTATTTTTATTTTTAATCTGTCACGCAGGTTTTCTTGGGCACGATTCTGCCCAGGATTTCGAAAAACAAGCATTCGTATAATCCGGTCCGGAGGATTCGACCCTACTTGCCTTTTACTGTTATTTTTCATTATTTTGTAGGAAATAGAATATTTTTGGTGCTCTCAACGACCGCATCAAATTTTGGTGCCATTGCCGGGGATCGGTAACGTACTAATCTTGTTTTTTGTTTCTTATGACCAGATCTGCTCTGGGAACTCTTGCGTTTGATTCAGAGATTGAAAAGACTGCGAGAGCTAATCACAAGGAAACAAAGCTAAGAAAAAAGCAGTCAGCGGTGGTTGGAACTCAAAGCAACCCACCGCCAGAAATTAGAAACGACGACCAAGTAGAGTCTAGGGTTAACGAAAACCTTACTCAAACTTTTGAAGGCGAAAAAGTAGAAGTCGATTCCCCAGAAGAAGTGCTTAACGCTAGGGTTGACGTAAACCCTAATTTAGCACCTCAACCTATGGCTCAGATAATTCGGCAATTGGCCGAAGCGCCGACAGAACAACCGCCACTATGCATCGCGTATCCTACTATGGATACTGATTTCGAGCTAAAGCCAGGATTGATTTAGCTACTGCCAACTTTCTGTGGGTTACAAAATGAAAACCCCCACAAGCATTTAAAAGAATTTCATATGGTTTGTTTGAGTATGAAACCTCAAGGGGTAACTGAGGATCAAATTAAATTGCGCACTTTCCCTTTTTCCCTAGCAGATTCAGCTAGGGAATGGTTATTTTATTTACCTCCTGGATCCATTACAACTTGGGCTGATCTATCTCGCTTATTTCTTAACAGGTTTTTCCCTGCATCACGTGCAGCTGAGTTAAGAAGAGAAATCGTGGGCATAAGGCAAAAAGACGCAAAGACTCTATACGACTATTGGGAGCGATTTAAGAAGTTGTGTGCAAGTTACCCACAACACGGTATAATGGAACAGTCTTTGCTCCAGTACTTTTATGAAGGCCTGAAACCCATGGAGATGAATATGGTAGATTCCGCGAGTGGAGGAGCGTTGGTCAACATGACTCCACAACAAGCAAGAGACTTAATCTCCACAATGGCTGCAAATTCTCAACAATTTCGAGCCAATCCTGAACCTCCTAGAAGGGTTCATCAGCTAAGTAATCCAACCTTAGAAGATAAAGTTGATAGAATTGCTAATATTTTGAATTCTCTTGTTGCAGAAAAAGCAAAGACAGCTCGGTTATGCGAAATATGTGCTCCCCTAAACATACAACTAATGCATGTCCCAGTTTGAATGATAATACTATGGCTCATTTAGATGCTGTGAGAAATTTTCCTAGGCCACCACAAAGGCGATACGACCCTTATGCAAATACCTACAACCTAGGATGGAGGGATCACCCTAACTTAAGTTATGGGGCCAACCCACGATATAACCAACCATGTAGAACCGAGTTCCACAACAGTCATGAGATTCAGGTAATTCTCTAGAAACTTTGGTTAATAAATTAGCAGCTAACATGCTTGATTTTCAACAGAAAACTGAAGAGTCTATAAGAGAATTGACCACGTCAATTGAGAAGATGAACTCTCAAGGGAAGCTGCCATCGCAAACAGAACCAAACCCGAGGAAAAATGCAAATGCAGTAACGCTGAGAAGTGGAAAGGTACTAGAACCAATTCCTGGCAGAAATCTTGGCTAAGAAAGTGCCCAGGAAAAACCTAAAAACGATGAACAGGTCCCAGCAAAACCCCCACTGCCGAAAATCCAACCTCCATTCCCAATACGATTAAATCAGTGTCAGAAAAGTAAGGAAGACAAGGAGATCCTTGAAATAGTCAAGAATGTCGAGATCAATTTACCACTGTTAGATGCCATCAGACAGATTCCGCGGTATGCCAAGTTCCTCAAAGAGCTTTGCACCAACAAACGAAAACTAACAGGTAATGAAAAGGTAAGTGTTGGTGAGAATGTTTCCGCAGTGCTACAGTGGAAAATACCAGTTAAATGTAAAGATAGGGGTATGTTCGCTATTCCATGCAAAATTGGCCATTTAGGAATTAAAAAGGCTATGTGCGATTTAAGGGCCTTAATAAATGTAATGCCTTATTCTATTTATGAATCACTTAACGCGGGTTTTTTGACAAAGACAAGTGTTATTATTCAATTGGCGGACATGTCTATTGTGCATCCCGAAGGAGTCCTCGAGGACGTCTTGGTAAAAGTTAATGAACTTATTTTCCCTGCAGATTTCTACGTAATAAAGATGGAGGAGAACAACACTGCTAGATCTTCGGACCTCTTGTTGGGCCGACCCTTCCTTAGTACTGCTAGCATCAAGATCGATATTCGAAGCGGTACTCTTACGATAGAATTTGATGGGGAGATCATGAAATTTAATGTTTACGATGCCATTAGCCATCCCAGCGAAATCTTGAGCGTAAACCGTGTCGACATGATTGAATCATTAGTAGACGAGACTTTTGAGTTAACTTATGAAGACAAATCTGAATATAGATATGATGATTATGAATTTGTTAATACATTATTGTCCCCACCAAAAACTAAACTTCTACCTTCTGTTGTGCAGGCTCTAGATTTAATTGAAACCGCTTCCCGAGCATCTTAAGTACACATTTTTGGTAAAAGGTATTACTTTACCCATTATAATTTCAAATAAACTTTCTAAACCTGAGGAAGAAAGTTTGATCCAGGTACTAAAGAGTCATAATGAGGCGATTGGCTGGACCATTGCTGACTTGAAAGGGATAAGCCCTTTGACATGCACCCACAAGATTTACTTGGAGGAGAACACGAAATCAAGGAGAGAGGCACAAATACGTTTAAACCCTAATATGATGGAGGTGGTAAAAAAGAAAATAATTAAGTTGCTGGATATTGACATAAACTTCCCCATTTCTAACAGCAGATGGGTAAGTTCGGTACAAGTCGTGCCTAAGAAAACGGGCGTGACAGTAAAGAAAAATGTTAAGGGTGACTTAGTACCGGTCCGAGTGCAGAACGGGTGGCGTGTCTGCATTGATTACAGGAAGTTGAACGTTTATACTAGAAAAGATCATTTCCCTCTTCCTTTTATAGATCAAATGCTTGAACGTTAAGCTGGTAAAACTCACTTTTGTTATCTTGATGGATATTCAGGTTTCTTCCAAATCCCTGTTGTGCTAGAAGACCAGGAAAAGACCACTTTTACATGCCCTTTTGGCACATTTGCGTACAGGAGGATGTCATTTGGACTTTGCAACGCACCAGCTACCTTCCAGAGATGCATGATGAGTGTATTTTCCAAATATGTAGAAAAAATTATTGAAGTTTTTATGGATGATTTTACCGTGTATGGGAACTGTTTTACTGAATGCCTTGAAAATCTTACGATAATTTTGAACAGGTGCATAGAATTTAATCTTGTCTTGAACTATGAAAAGTGTCATTTTATGGTAGACAAAGGTTTGATTCTAGGTCATATAGTCTCGTCTAAGGGAATTGAGGTTGATAAGGCCAAGATTGACATTATAAATTTCCTGCCATATCCCTCTACTGTTAGAGAGATACATTTTTTTTCTTGGCCACGCAGGATTTTACAGGCGTTTTATAAAAAACTTCTCAAAAATAGCTGAACCATTGTGCGAGCTATTGCAGAAATACAAAAAATATGATTTCGGTCCAAAATGCAAAGAGGCTTTTGATATACTCAAGCAAAAGTTGGTAATCGCCCCTATAATACAAGCACCAGACTAGAACTATCCCTTTGAAATTATGTGCGATGCAAGCGAACGCAGCGTGGGAGCCGTATTGGGACAAAAGATAGCCAAAGAGCCTCATGTCATCTGCTATGCCTCAATCACCCTAGATGCTGCACAAAGCAACTACACGACCATAGAAAAAGAACTTTTATCTATTGTATTTGCTTTAGATAAGTTTCGATCATATTTACTGGGATCTAAGGTGATTGTTTTTTTTAACCATGCAACTCTTAGGTACTTGATAGCAAAGAAGGAAGCAAAGCCAAGGCTCATTAGGTGGATTTTACTGCTCCAAGAATTTGACATCGAGATTCGTGACAAAAGGGGTGTGAAAACCTGGTGGCCGACCACTTGAGTAGGATAAAAACTCCGTTTGATGATGTTCCCATAAAGGATGAGTTCCCTGACGAAAGCTTATTCTCAACCGAGGCTCACTATCCGTGGTATGCAGACATAGTTAATCTCTTAACCATAGGATCGTTGCCCACTGAGTTAGCTCGATCTGTAAAGAACAAGCTTAGACGCGAAACTTGGAATTACATATGGGACGACCCATACTTGTGGAAACATTGCTCAGATCAGATAATACGACGATGTGTTCCAGAAATCGAGGTAACCTCTATCCTTAATTTTTGTCATACAGAAGCTTGTGGAGGTCACTTTGGCCCTAAGCGGACAGCTCACAAGGTATTAGAGTGTAGGCTATATTGGTCCACAATTTTTCGCGACGCATTTAACTTTTGTAAGTCTTGCGATAAATGCCAGCATACAGGTAATATCACTAAGCGAAATCAAATGCCCCTATCCCCGATTCATGTATGTGAGATTTTTGATGTATGGGGCATTGATTTCATGGGCCCCTTTATTTCTTCGTTTGGAAACGTATATATACTTCTTGCAGTAGACTATATTTCTAAGTAGATAGAAGCAAAGCCTACTCGCAATGATAATGCTAAAACTGTTGTGGAGTTTCTAAAATGAACTATTTTTTTCTAGGTTTGGCACACCTCGAGCTTTGATTAGTGATCGTGGTACCCACTTTTGCAACAAGGTCATGGAGGCACTATTATCAAAATATGGAGTTCATCATCGTATAGCAACAGCCTACCATCCCCAAACGAACGGCCTAGCAGAGGTTTCGAACAGGGAGATCAAGTTAATTTTGGAAAAAATGGTTCGAACCAACCATAATGATTGGAGTCTTCGGCTTAATGACACGCTTTGGGCCTATCGGACGGCGTATAAGGGACCCGTATCGACTTGTTTTTGGAAAATGTGTCATCTATTAGTAGAGTTGGAGCATAAAGCTTATTGGGCTATTCGGCAATGTAACATGGAGTTATAGCCTGCAGGGAAGGCAAGGAAATTGGACATTCAAGAATTTAAGGAAATTCGCAATGATGCCTACGAGAATGATCGAATTTATAAAGACAAAACAAAGCTGTTTCATGACAAAAATATAGTTCAAAAGCATTTTTCGGTAGGACAGATTTTTACTTTATAACTCCGTATTAAAGCTATTCCCAGGTAAGCTTTGATCTCGGCGGCAAGGACCTTTTATTGTGACTGAAGTATTTACGCATGGCGCAGTTGAAATAGAAAGTGAAGAATCGGGAAAGCGGTTCACAGTCAATGGTCAACGGTTGAAGCCATTTTACTAAAATTTCTAGGCCCACACAATCGAGAAAATTCAGTTAGAACCACCATAAAACTGTTCAATGTGTCGAGCTAAAGACGTTAAACAAGCGCTTATTGGGAGGCAACCCAATCTTTAATTTTAAATTTTATTTCTATTATTATTATTATTATTATTATTATTTTATTATTTTATTTCTTATTTTATTTTATTTTAAATTATTTTATTATTTTAATAAAATTCTCTTCTTTTAAATAGGTGAACCGAGACGGCAGTAAAGTGCAAGAGGAAGAAAAGCCTTAAACCTGCAGCCAAACAGCCCCACTCCAGCCCATAATCACTATCCCTATTCCAGCCCAAAGTGCCTTATTCTTGCCCTAGACTAGCCCTAACCTGTAGCCAAACAGCCTTACACCTGTAGCCAAACACCACTTTTCAGCAACTAAAAAACCCCAATCCCTAAAATTTTCTCCCATTTTCTTTTATAGCCACCGAACCCATCTCCCAATCCCTCTCACTGTCGATTTCCGTCCACCATGGTGCGAACTCGTAGCCGCGCCGCTGTCAAACCCTCATTCACCGTGAACCACCACCGATGCTGTTTCTCCGCTCCCTAATCCATCAATTTGAGGGCGCTTCTTTCTCCTCTTCCTCTTCTTCTTCGACGCACGGTGCTTCTCCCTCACCTTCCGCTTCTCCCACGCTATCACCGAACCTCGTCAAAGCCGCAACGCCGGCCGCGCCATTTTCTTGCTCTTTCTCCCTGTCACAACCCACAACGCGCGCCTCTAACACGCCATCGTCGAACCTCGACGAAGCCACTGCGTTCCTGACATCAACGATGCCATCGCTCTATTTCTCTCTGCCTCACGCACCATCGAGCGACGCTGCACCACCATTGCCTCTCCAAGCCGAACATTCCCTTCTCTGCCTACCACCGCCGTCTCCCCTAGCCACACATGCCACGACGCCACCAACGGCACCTGAACCGTCGCAACACCAACCCTCGGCCTCACGCACCACCAACGACGCACCTGATCCTCCACGACGACGGTCTCATCGTCATCCACCATGGCATTCGGTCCACCCATCCAACGCGTTAGTAAGTTCGTCACACACTATCGACGCCTTTAACCATGCCGCAAGTTCTGCTAGTGCCGAGAGTTGCCACGACCAGTAACCACTGCCTACTCGTGGCCGAACCTACCTGTCTCACGCATCCGTCTTACCACCCGAGTGCCATTTTAAAGGTAACTTACAATTTGATACTACTACTAGCCGAAACAGGTATGATCATTTACACCATAAACAACTCGTACCTTGCAAATGCTTGTCATTGCCTGTTTTGGATACTCTGCGGATTGGAACTGACGTCACTACTTATTTTCACAATATTGGTTGGGTTGGGAATTTTGATATTTCTCATTATGCATATTATGAACTGGTGTTGGAATTTTATTCTACATTTCACTTTCATCGACACGGTAATATTTCGTTGGATACACCTAATGTTATTCGATTTCGATTACTTGGTACTTTGCATCGCTTGCCCATTACCGATTTTAATATAACACTATCTTTTGTGACTGAGGACTATTCTATGAGCAGTGATTATGAACGCAGTTTATGTACTTTTCCTGCAGATTTTGAGGCTAACGAGGCCTTTGCTTTATTAACTGATAATGCCGAATCCACATATAGCCCGAAAACCTCAAAGGATTTGTGGTTTTGTAACCCTGCCTTATGTTACATACACCGTTATTTGGCCTATAATTTTTCAAGCCGACGAGATGCTCCGGCTACTGTCTCGAAGACGAAATTATTTTTGTTATGGTGTATGTATACCGGTCGTCCGGTAAACTTGGGCTATTGGTACGCGCTTCAATTCGAGCATGTTATAAATGCAAAGCGACCTCTAATTTTGGGCTCTTTTGTTACGCAACTGTTATTTTCTCTGCATGGTACTAACGCTCCTATTTCAGAATTACATGTTGCTTGTCAAGCCGATCCTTTGGATGCTCGATGTCTCGACTCAACGGGGCTGCTTGTTGGCACTCCGTCTTTCTGTCTTTTTGTCCTTCTAGGGTTCGAACCACACCGACTGAACGAGTCTTTTGACGGCGAAATCATGACAATGCACCCACTCAAGCTCAACCATCGATGACGTAGAACAACGCCTTGAACGTATCGAGGCTCGACTCGACACTTTTGGCCAGCAACTAGCAAATCTCATCACCATCATACGCGAACGACGGTGATTACACGGGGAGTTCCTCTATACCCTTTTTCTTTTATTTCCTTTATTACACATCGAGGACTATGTGTTTTAAGTAGGGGGGAGGAAGTTATTCCTGTCGTTTTAGCTACTGAATTTTTGTTGTTGCTGCTGGTTTGGTTGTTGCTAATTGTTGGCTCACTATTTTTTTTTTGGAATATCTTGCCTCTTTTCATGCCCAAGAATTTAACCATGACTTTTCCACTGTTTGACTTTCATACATGATTCTTTCCTTCTGGGAAAGTTATGATTTTTCCCAGGTTGATGCCATCTCCACTGTTTTATTTTTATTAGGCTAAAAATAATTGTGATTAATGGAGTTAACTCTATCTTACTTTTTGTAAAATTGATCAAGTTTAATATAAAGTGAACACTTAAAATGGTCGCATGCTTAATTAATGTTTGTGGCTATTAGGTGATTATTGAAACTTGTTCTTGACACTTGAATTGTTTTTCCTGAAGTTCTCAAAGTTTTAATTTCATTGTTAATAAATTTTTCTGTGGTTATGAGTACAGCTTAGAACGTGACTGACTGAGTAGCCGGGGTAGGGTGCTTGGGTTGTCATTTTACTTCGCGTCAAAAGGTTGTGTGACGTGATAGTTAAAGCTCCGCTAACCGGAATTAATTCTTAAGAACGCGTTGGGCTGAGTAACCGGGGTGTGGTGCTTGGCTGTCATCACTTTTCATGTCAAAAGGTTCGACATGTTCTTATGAAGAATAAAAAATAAAAAGTATGTTGGGCTGAGTAACCGGGGTTCGGTGCTTGGCTGTCATCACTCTTTGCGTCAAAAGGTTCAACATACATACGTACATAAATAATTAAAAAAAAGAGAAGAGAAAAAGAAAAATATATATGTAAATAAATAAAATTTGGGACTAAAGGAAGAAACAAAAAGGGTGTCTTGGTAGGTTTAGTAATCCACCTAATTCCATGGAATAATTCAAATCGATTTTAATTTTTGTGTGTATTAATTGAAAAACTTTTTCTATTTTTACCTCAAGCAGGGTTCTCTTTATTTTTCATATGCATTTTTAACTAATTCTTATAAAACTTTGGAGTGGTATTTCTTTTATGGCAGAATCTAACTTTCACGGTGGACAGGAACCATACTTGAGGGCAAGCATGGGCTAAGTAGGGGGAATTTGATAATGCTCCAGAATAACGTATTTTTATGTATTAATCATGTGTTTATTCTGGGCTTGATCCTACTAATTTGAGCTATTTATGTCTTTTTCTCTTTTAGGGGTTGATTTGGAGGCAAAAGCAAAATTAAGGGACAAAAGTACTAATTTGGAGACACAATGGGCTAATATGAGACACAAGAAAAAAATTGTGCCACAAGTGCAAGCATGGAAGACACAATGACTAAAAACACAAAAAGAAGAGATTTTATTTTATAAAACTCCATTTTATTTATATTAGAATAATTAATATTAAGATAATTATTAGGATTATTTAATTTTAAGATTTTATTTTAATTATCTTTATTTATATTTAATTAAATGTATTTATCTTTTTAGAATTTAAGCTAAACTAGACTATCTCCCTAGCACTATAAATAGGGGGTGAAGTGACTCTATTTGGGGTGTTCATCTTTTTCTGTAAACACTCTCCCCCTGAAAGTCTAGGCTTTTGTTTCTTCATATTTTCTTTCAATAAAATTACCTTTTCCATTTTTATATTTATTTCTTTTTCCACCATTATCATGAGCCACTAAAAACTATCTAGCCGAAATTTGTCAATATTCCCCAAAAAGGGTTCTTGAGGCCTAGAATCCGCACTTAGCCTCCTCGCCAAGTATTCATCGTTTCTTTGCACTATGGGCTGACGCTTCCATCCATGACCCTTAAGAAGTAAGCTTTTCAGCATATGCAAAGGCGGCCGCTTTGTATGTTTTGGAAGGATTGCATAGTCGATTCGTTAACTTATTGCGTCAGAGGTTGGTGAGCCAAAAAGACGAAATGGCGTGGGATTCGCCATTGAGAAGCGTTATTCTAGCATAGATTACTGGCTAGAGTCAGGTTCCCTAAAAATCATAAGTCTAATTTTTGGAGCTGGTGGTTGTAGGCGTCCTCTTTCACTATAACTAGCTTACTTGAGTTGAGAAGGGTTATTTAAAAGCCGAGGATCGAACCCAAGGCGGAATGAGACAACTGGAGGCTAGAATCTACCAACAAGAATTTCTTTTCCTTCAACTCTCATTATTATTTTTATTATTTTCATAATCACAATTTCAGTCAACTTTAGATTCTGTTTTTTTTCATTTTTTTCCAAATCAAATCTTTAATTCTGTTATTTTTATTTTTATTCTGTCACGCAGGTTTTCTTGGGCACGATTCTGTCCAGGATTTCAAAAAACAAGCATTCGTATAATCCGGTCCCTGAGGATTCGACCCTACTTCCCCTTTACTGTTATTTTTCATTATTTTGTAGGAAATAGGATATTTTTGGTGCTCTCAACGACCGCATCAAAATCTTATGTTATATAACAACATTTAGTCATTGTAAAAAGCCAATTTTAACAATTATAATATTTGATTAAAAAAATTTATACGTGACGATATTATTATGATTGTTGAATTTTATTTTACATTAAAATATTATCTGGTTGGTAAAAAAAAATAGGTCATGACAATTTTAAAGGAAGTAGTTATTTGTTTTGAAATAATATTATTTGGTTGCAATTAAATTAAAACAAAAATCTAAAAAAAATTAAACAATGAAATAATCTAATAAAAGAATTTCACAAAAAATGAAATAACCCATAAAACCTAAAGTCTAAAAATTGTAAAATAATATATTGTATGATAACAAACACATAATTAAAGTTTAGATATACCGTCACCAAAATCATAATTAACATGTGATAAAAATGGAAGTCGAGAAAAATAAAGGAAGGTTTTCATCACCTAATCCGTATGCAAATTTGTTTCAATCCAAATTTCTTTCTTGAGTTTTACGAGCATGTCCAAAAAAAATCTAATCTTATCAATAGTAAGTTATAAAAAATGTTATTAGCAATTAAGAAAAAAATTACTGCACCAAATTTGTACATTAGTTAGATTTTTTTTTTTGAAAAGTAGGAATAAAATTTCATTGAAAGGCCTTTCACTATTACAATCAAAGAACATATAAGGGTGCAAAACACAATTCCTCATTACATCAAGTACAAACAAGCAAAGCACTAACATCACAACCATAAATAATAACTCAAAATAGAAGAAACATCGACAACAACAAAAGTACAATGAACAGAACAATTAGCCCAACATCACCAATCACGAAGAACAAACAAAACCACTGCATACCAATTGATTAGAATTAATTTAAAAATCAAAACTTAATTTAAATTACCATTCTTTATTCATCCTCAACAAATTAAACATTACCGAATTTATGCATTTGCTTTACGTTAGTAATTTTAAAATGATAATTAATCCAAATTTCATTGAATATAAAAACTATTGAAAAATATGAAAATGGTAATTTGGTGTCTGAGAGCCCACTAAATCTGTGTGGAGACAATTTTCATATTTAGGTGTTAGAAATTTATTGAACTTTGTATTTGGGCTATGTTGATTACATGGTAATTATCTAGCTCATTATGGAAGTTCATTATGCTTGAACATACAAATATTGGTAATTGATTTGAATCAAAATTTCCCAAATCAACCCCTTAGATTATAGGCTTTGGATTGGATCATGATTCTACTGATGAGTTGCCAAGACTCCATATTTACTTCATATGTTATTATTATATTGTATTACTCTTATGATATTACTGTTTTATTGGGATTGTATTAGATTTTCTATTGTAAGCAAGTCTCGAAATCAATATCTATATATTTGAGAGACTTGCCTAGGACAATGTATTGAGCGTTAGGCACTTAATATATTCTTAAGAGAATACTTTTGTACAAGTGCTATTCTTATAGTGAAACTTGTTGTTGTGGTTTTGTTTGCTATTATCACAAGAGGTGATCATAGTGGTGAGAGTATTGTATCTTCAAAGTGTAAGGGTAAGGGAAACAATCACGGAGTGTGTTATTGAGTAGGTTCACTTTGCAATTGTTGAAGAAAGTACATATTCTCACTGAGCTAGGCTCCAAGATGTAGGGAAATTGAACTGCGTATCATCTTCTTATGTCTTGTGTGTTTGTTGTTTTCTTATTTAGTGCCTGGAGAAGTGCTCACCAACTCAGGCACAAATTTGGTTATACTATTTTTGCTCTTAGAAACGTCCTTTTTGCTAACAATTGGAATCAAAGCTTTCCACTTAAAGTAGCTATTGGAGATATGGATTGTTGCTAAGATCTAGATATGGAAGGTTCTTCCACATCAAGACCTCCTATGGTTGAAGCTGGCAATTATGCCTACAGGAAAGCACACATGGAGATCTTTATAAAGTCAATTGATGAGAAAGCTTGACATGCTGTATTAACTAGATGAGAGGCACCTAAGATGGATAGTGACAATGGGCGAGTTACAAAGCCAGAAATAAAATGGACCATAGAGGAAGAGAAGCTGACAAATTCTAATTCAAAGGCATTATATGCAATTTCTACGGAGTGGATATGCATGAATTCAAAAGAATTGCCAAATGCACTATGGCAAAAGATGCTTGGGTGGAAACAACTCATGAGGGAACCTCTACAATCAAGCTGTCAAAGATACAAATGCTAACTTCAAGATTTAAAAATTTGAGGATGCAAGAATCAGAGACAATTGGTGAATATTATGCAAAATTGAGTGACTTATCAAACCAAGCCTTTGTATTAGGTGAAGAGTATTCAAATGCCAAGATTATAAGAAAAGTGTTGAGATCTTGTAACAACCCGATTTTAGCTAAATTGGAACAGTGGTTTCGGAACCACAAATCCGATGTCAAAAAATTATTTTAATATTATTTTGGTGTTTATTGCATGTGATTATATATGTGTGAAAGTTTCGTAAAATAATTTTATCATTTAATAGCTTAATTTGAGAAAAAAGACTAAATCACGTAAAAAGCAAATGTTGCATTCTACTTGTTAAAGTGTCTATTTGCTATGGTTTATTAAACTAAAGGTCCTTATGATGTTATTAGACCATTGATAGTGGAAATTGACATAAATGACCATTAAATGAATGTTTTTAAATGGTGTTAATTAAGGTTAAAATTGTAAAATGGTTATTAATGTTAATATTAATAAAAAAATAAAAATTAGCTCCATTATTATCATCCATAACCGAATATCTAGAGAAAAAGAAGAAGAAAATGTTGTTTTAGGGTTTGGCTAGCATATAGCTTGATTAAGGTACGTTTTGAGCTCGGTTTTAATGATTTTTATGTTTTTGTGATCGTTGCTTCGTGTTCTAGCCAGCCCATGCTCTAATTTTTGAAAATTTTGATGATATCATGAAATGCCATTAACGAATGCTTGAGATTTTGAATGTTTGATGATGAAAAATGAATATTTGTTGATAGTTATACAAGTTTTGTTAAGTGATTTTGAGTAAAAATGCCTATTAGGGATTAATTTGTGAAAAGTGTAAATTGAGGGGTTGAAATGTGAAATAAATGAAAAATATGGGCTGCTAAGGGCACTATGGTAATTCGACCAAGCATGGGTCTTGTTGAATTGTGTTAACTTTGTGTATTTGTGAAATAGGGACTAAATTGTAAAAATGTGAAACTTTAGGGGCTAAAGTGTAAAAATGCCCAAATATATGTTTATGGGCTAAATTGAATTATTTTATGAATAAATGAGTTAAATTTGAATGTATATAGATCAAGAACGAAAGAAATCAGATTTAGATCGGGGAAAATCAAAGGTTATCGAATAGTCAATCCAGTCCCTCTATTTCAACTACGAGGTAAGTTCATATGCAAATAAATACCTTTAAATTGATGTATAAATGTTTATTTGTCATTGAATTGCTATGAATGTTGAATGAGAAATACGAGCAAGAATTGACGAAGTTATGACATCTGAAAGTCCTGTACGAACCTTAGGAATAGTATAGGACACAAATGTCATGACAATAGGATTACCGAGATGTGATTACATGTAAGACCATGTCTGAGACATTGGCATTGTATTGTGATTACGTGTAAGACCATGTCTGGGACATTGGCATTGATATGTGATAACATGTAAGACCATATCTGGGATATGGCATTGTACAAGCTATATATGATTTTTAAGTATCCTTAGCGATTCCAAAGGGTTTAACGGGCAAAGTAAAGTCGAGAAAGAATATGTGAATGAGTTAAGTGACTCAAGTACATACGAGATTCATACAAGTAGTGAAAATGGAAGTATTTGATGAATTCATTCATGATATTGAATATTTGTACAATGAGAAAGGTTTGTGAATTTATATGTGCTTACTTATAGTTTTCCTATTGATGGAAATGATATTGATTTATGTGGTAGTTTTATTTATATATGGCTTACTAAGCTTTTAAAGCTTACTTTGTGTGCTCTTTCTCTGTTTTATAGATTATCGAAGATAGCTCGGAGATCGGGGATCATCAGGAACTGTCATCACACTATCAACTACTTGTTGGTACTTTTGATGCTTTGTAAATATGACATATGGCATGTATAGGCTAGTGATATAATATTATGTTTTTGAGTTATGATTTTAGCCATGAGATTTGACTTGTAAATGTTGGTGTGTATTTGGCCATATAAGTTGGCTTAATTCATAAGTTTGATAAGTGATATATAATGCATATAATACCTTATGTTTTGGTAAGTTTAATATGGTTCAAGTGTTGGCAAGATGGTTAATTGATTTGGCTAATTATCAATGATGTATCATAGTTGAGAAATGACATGATGTGGCTTAGTTTTAAGATGATGAATTGGTATATTTTATGGCATGAATTAGTTGGTAAAATGATGAGAATAATGCATAAGTAAGATAGTTGAAATTGATAATGACATATTGTTTTGGTATGTTTATGGTTATGATTTGAGTAGTGAAATGGTTGAAGATGAGATGACATGATTTGTATATGAATTGGCATGTTTTGGTTGCCTATAAGTGAATTAAAATGGTATGTAAAGTTGTGGTTTAGGTATGCTTGAGGTGGGTGAGAAATGTGGCTTAAACCAAGCCTATTTACTTTCCACACGGTTTAGCACACAAACGTGTGACTCGACCGTGTGCCTGTTATAACTTAGTTAAACAAGTTAGTAAGTTACACCGCTTAGACACACAGATGTGTCTACTAGCTGTGTGTGACATACGGGCTAGCACATGGGTGTATAGCCAGCCATGTGACCCAAGTCAGTATACCCTTTAGTTTCACACGGTCATGGCACACGGGCGTGTCTTCTGCTTTGTGATGCAAGTCAGTATGTATGCCCTGTTTCCACACGGCTTATGACATGGGCGTGTCTGGTGGTCGTGTAAGGTACACGGCCTGTTCACACGGGATTGTGATCCTTATATGCATGAAAATTTTTTAAGTTCCCCAAAGTCTTCAAATGTTATCAGTTTAGTCCCGAACCTCTTCCAGGCATGTTTTAAGGTCTCGTAGAGCCTTATAAGGGACAATGTGATTATGTTTGATTAATGTTTATGTGATAATGGTTTCATGCATGAGAAATGTATGTTGCATGCTATAATTGATCGGTAATACCTCGTAGCCTTATTCTGGCGATGGATATGGCTTAGGGGTGTTACAGATCTCTCCCTGAAAGATTTTCCATCAAGGTCACTGTCATTAAGGAGGCCAAGAACCTAGAACAACTAGCTATAGATGGACTCATTGGTTCTCTACAAATCTTTGAAATGAATCTAAATGAAGCAAAATGTATCATGGTAAAAAGAGATAAAAGTATTGTAACAACCCGTTTTCAATGAAATCAGGACAGTAGTTTCGGAACCACAAATTCGACGTAGGAATATTTATTTTATTATTTATTTAATGTCTACAGAAAGTTAGTATTACTGTATAAAAATTTCGTTAAGAAATTTTACCTTTTGCATGTTTAATTTGACAAAAAGGATTATATCACATAAAGTGCAAAATTTGAGTTTTATAAGTAAATGTATCAAATGGCTATGAAATTAATTAGTTAAGGGGTTGATATGGTAATTATACCATTGTCAAATTGGATTGGCAATTATGGACTTTGGTTATGAAAATATAAAGGTTAAGTAAGGTTAAATTAGTAATTAAGTTAATAAGTAAAATAAAACAAAAAGAAAATGTATCATCTTCTTTAATTTTGTGATCTACCATCGAACTGTTGAAGTAAAACGCAACCATGGAAGCTCGAACATTTAGCCTTCTCTATTTTGATTGCATATGAGTATTGTTTGTCCCATTTTTAATGATTTTTATGTTTTTGGGATCATTGTAGCTTAATCTAGCTAGCCCGGGGACTAATTTGTAAAACTATTTAAATATTAGAATTTTACCATGAATTACTTTTATGTTTGACGGAAGAAAATGGATAGTTCTTGTTAGATAAACAACTTTTGTTAAGTAATTTTGGATGAAATTGTCAAATAATGATTAAATTGAAAAATAGAAAATATTCATGGTGAAATTGTGAAATAAATGAAATATAGGGCTTGCTAAGGACCTATATGAAATTCGGCTATGGTGGGTTTTGGGAAAATTGCATGAATTTTCATTTTATAAGTTAGGGACTAAACTGAAATGAAATCAAAATTGTAGGGGAAAAAATGTAATTTTTCTAAAATATGAGTTTGGGTTAAATTGAATAAAATAAGTATTGACTTGAGTTGAATTTACTCGTTTAGATCAAGACAAACCTCGTACGGCTTTAGATTGCGACAAAGATAAAGTTTTGGAATAATTGCCTCTGTATCTACGTTTAATCGTCGAGGTAAGTTCGTGTAGTTATATTGTATTTATGTGTTTTTAATAGAATTGTACATGTATTGTGGACTTCCATATATATACCGATAGCATATCCAACAATGTTACGTCGACTATCGAGCCTCGTTTGAACTTTAGGAATTCGTAGGATACAAATGACATGTTATTAGGGTTTACATGATTCATGTGCTGGTCTTGAACGTCCTACCGATGGTTGAGGTCCGGCATGTGTTGCAGATAATCTATAGCTCATGTGAGTAGCATCATGTAGCTACGTTCAAAGCCATAGCTCGTGTGAGCAGGCCCATTTTCTCAGCTTGTGTGAGCATTCTGATTCACAGATCGTGTGAGCATACATGTACAGGAATTGATGGATTACAGTTATATGAGTTACACACTATGTGTGAGCTATCCCGGGTATCCAACAATATTTTAAATGGTTCAACGGGCATGATTTGAAAGAGAATGGTAAGAGTTCGATACGAACTAAGACATGAACATATGTGAATTTCATTGAATTGGTGATACATGGGGTAATGAAAGTTGAGATATATGATATATGCATATAATACATGATTAAATCTTGTGATCATCCATGATTAAATTGTTTATGTTATATGCTCATATGGCTAACATGTTTGGTGTAAATGCTTAGGCTTTGGCCAAGTGCGGTTGGATTATGCCATGTTTAACTTACTTAATATGCGATGAAATAGTAAGTTAAGTTTAACATTATATGAACTTACTAAGCATTTATGCTTACTCTGTGTTATTTTTTGTGTTTTATAGTGAATTGGAAGCTAGTTTGGGTTGGAAGCTTGTTGAAGTTATATCACACTATCCATCGGCTAAATCGGTAGATTTTGGTGTTTCTAAGTTTTGGTTATAATAGCGTGTGTAGGTATTTGGTTCGATGATGTAACCATTTTTTTTTGGCTTGTGTTTATGGCTTTTTGGGTGATGAAATGGTATTAATTTTGGCATGTATATATTTGGTCTTAAAATGGTTGATATCTTGGCTTATAATGCTTGAATGATTGAAGATGGAATGGTAGCCAGAAATGCATAGTATAAATGGTCTTGTGATATGTTTAAATGTGGTGATTTGGTATACTTGTTATAGATGATATATATGGCTATTGGAGCTAGATGTTAAATGGTATATTTGGCACTTTTGGTGTGATATTTGATAGGTAAACAAAGTGGTAAGTTTGATATAAATTTAGTTATAAGTTAGTTGAACTTTTGGCCAAATTGTGCATATAATTATACATGTTTAATTGTTATGATTGAGGTACCTTTTGGGCATATTGGTTGTATGTATATATACCTTATTTGAATAGCTTATTATGGAATGGTTTGGTGCACTTTGGAGTGCTTGATTATATGTGGAAAATTGGTTGTAGTGGATGCATGTTTGGGTGAGAAAAATGGCTTGGAAATGGCCTATTTTTCGTCCACATGGCCAGAGACACGGGCGTGTGTCTTAGCCGTGTGTGACACATGGCCATGCGACATGGCCATGTGTCTCCTATAGCTTACAAAAGGGTTACAAGTCAGGCTATTACATGGCCTAGCACACGGCCTGGCATACGGGCCTGTGAGGCCATTTCGAAGGGTACACGGCTTGGTACATAAGCGTACGGCTTGGTACATGGGCGTGTGGCTTGGCCGTGTGACCCAGGTCAATGAGTTACACAGGCACGGACACGGACTGGGACACGTCCGTGTGTCCCTACTTCAAATGTCCACACGGCCTGAGACACGGGCGTGTCTCTCAACCGTGTGACCTCTGCAGTTTGAAAATTTTCATCTTTTTCTAAAAAATTCTATATGTTTTCGATTTAGTCCTGACTTGTTTCTATCGTGTTTTTAGGGCCTCGAGGTATCGTATTAGGGAAAATATGTATGTTAATGATTGATTTTGCTATGATTAATGTTGTGATATTAAATATTTAAAGTTTTAGGATAGTTTAAAGTGTAATCTCTGGTACTGCTCTGTAACCCTATTTCAGCGACGGATACGGGTTAGGGGTGTTACAAGTATTACTTTCAAGTTAATGAGTCTAAATGAAGCAGATAGCCTTACTTACTCATAAATTTAATAAGGAATTCAAAAACAATCAAGAAGATTTAAGAAATTTGAAGCCAATACCAGTTTTCCCAAAAAGAAATCAAAAGGAGTTGTGATAAAAGAAGAAACTGAGAAGGAGAAAAGAAAGGTCTGAAATTCTATGAACGCCAAGAGTTTGGTCACACATTAAATCCGAGTGTGCTAACACCTTGAAAAAGAATTAAAAGGCTCTCTATGTGACATGGAGTGATGATGACTCCTGGAACGACAAAAATGTGCAAGTGTAAATAATCGCAACAAGTAATTGTCGAGTTATTGTACCCACAGGGACTGTGAAAATAATTATTTATGAATGCAATTTTAAAAACACTTTAGTGAAGAAAAATATTTTGATTTGAGGAGGTGATTAAAAACTAGGATGTTAACTAAGTAAAATAAATAAAAATAAAAATAAAATAAAAGTTCCAATGCACGATCTCAAAAGATGATTTTAATCAAGATGACATAATTATGCTAGATTAATTATATTTCTTAACTTAGAATTATTAAACTCATGTTTATGTTGTTATGAATAAATTCACGACAACACAGTAATTTGCTAACTTATGAACATACTTACCTACCAAAATCCATTTAGATCTTGACTATATCTCTATGTCAATTCAACCGATTAAACAAATTTTAATAAGCAAATCTGTTAATGCACATACATACTTATGAAATTAAAATAATTTCTTGTACATATCTCTATGCCAATTCAAACAATTAATTCAATCTTATAAGCATATAAAAGGTTACGTGAGGTAACAAGGTATTTCTACCTTGAAACAATTTAATCACAATAATCTTAGAAGTTATGCAAGGCTAATGTATCATTATATACTGTTGCTAATTTAACCCTCAACTACCTTAGACGATTAAACATACACTGATCAAGTAGCGTGTCAATTAATTACAATTCCAATCCTGTTAAATAATTAATTCATTAGTTACCTTACAATTGTAATGTAAGAATAACTTAGTCATGGTTTTACTTAATCAAACATCTTATTGAGGCCTATAACAACACAAACATAATTTTAATGACTCAAGTAGACGAAATGCAATCAACCTAACACAAATTAAATTTAAGCCATATTAATTAAATTAAACAATCAACATCACAAATATTTATAGACATGTTCATAACAACAACAATAAAATTAAAAGGATAATGAATAAGTATCAAATTCGATGTTTCTCTAAGGCTTAACTAGTTTTCTCCGCTCCTCCTTCTCCGCTTGTTCTTATTTAACCGAGGCTTTCATGAACACTTGAATACTGCTCCAAATGGTGGTTGAAGGAAATTTTTTTTTAAGAGGTGAAATCGACAAGGGAATAGGGAAGGAAATGAAGAACAATGGAGAGAGAAAAGTGAGAGAGAAGTGAAGAATGAATGGTTTTGTGATGTGTTTGAAGTGAGCAGCCAAATGAAGTATTTATAGGTTGAGAAGGCTACTAAAAATAGAAAAAAATTAGCAGCCATAGAGTTCCCCCATGGCCGGCCACACAGGTGGCAAGTTTGAAGGTTTCAAACTTGCTATTTTAAGGTAGGGGCAAATCTAGAAAGACATAAATAGTGGAGGGGTTTGAATGCAAATTGAAGGAGTGGTCAAGGGATATTTTGCTAGTCGAATAATCAACCAAACACGCTGATTGGATCAGCATGTGGGACAGTTTTGGGCTGCCTAGTACTTGGTTGGATCGATTTTCTCTATTCAGCTCAATTGGGCCCCTTTTCATAATTAATTAACAATTAGTTATTTAACCCAAATTAAATTGGATTAAAATTAAAATTAATTATATTATGAATTAATATTCATAATTTGGACCGTCTTCAGCTGAAAAATTAATTCGCCTTGTAACACCCCTAACCCGTATTCGTCGCTGGAATGAGGTTACGAGGCATTACCTAACATAACACAACTCAAAAGAATATTTCTTACATTTCATACTTCATAACTCAGTCCCATAACAAAAATTATCTTTTAAAAACTTAAACATAATCAAACATGTATCAGCAATTAACAAAAACTTATGCATGTGATAAAACATACCATTTCATGATTAGATAAATTCACATATTATGCATATTACTATAAGCTAAAACAACCACATGGCATAATAGACATATATATATTTATATATGCATAAACATGCATTTAACAAGGCCAAAAATATGCATCTTTTCTCATATCAAATTATGGGCATAAAACCATATCAATTTAAACCATTTTCAAGTATCATTTCATAAACATTTCATAACTATTATAATTATACCTCAACTTTCTTCTTATCTCGTCAAATAAGTCATATGAAACCAAATCTAAATACACAATAATTTAAACATAATGCTTATACATATATACCATCAAAAACCGAATCTAAATAACTAATCCATAAATAAATATGTCCTAAGCATATTATAACCGATTATAATCATGCCTTGAACAAGTTACCATTTATCTCTCAAAATAACCAAATTCAAACATATCACCAAAACACAAATCATACCTATCATATGATATGCATACCAAAATAAACTCCAACCATGTCAAATATAACTGAATTTTAACATGAAAATTAAGCCATTAAAGTCATACCAATTCCACAAATTCAATCTTAAGTTAAAATTTATCATTACATAATCGAATACAAATATCAACTTGTCACTTTAAATATCAAACCCTAATTTCACATCATACCAAATATACCATACACATATACTTTGAAATAAATTCTTCACCATTAGCAAGTATATCAACCATGGTTCACATATATATATAAAAGGGCCGAACCATCAAAACCAAACTTAACATAATGGATAAGCCATTTTCGCATGGCTCATGTTTACATAACCCAAAATCAAATATAAACATAAGTTAGCCTATACATATCCAAGATCGGAAAAAATACATATTAGCCTATACATATCCAAGATAGGACAAAATACATATTAGCCTATATATGCCATAAGTTCGAAATAAGACTTTTAAAGTATCGAAGGTTGACGATAGTATGGATGACCTCATTGACGATCCCCGAGCCTGTAGCTAACTTCCAAAATCTATAAGGACAAAGAATAAACATACACACAATAAGCTATCGTAGCTTAGTAAGTTATAAGCAATTTAAGCATATTGATGACCTAGATAGATCAATAAAATAAACCAAATCAAACATATTTATATACACAAAATATACCATGGCAAAATATACACATATATAAATTATCAATATGTTCTCCAATTTCAAAGACATAATATCATAGATAATTAATTATAAATATGTATTCATGAATATACATACTCATGAATCAAGTTTTTAAGTCACATAATTATACCTATCATAAAACCGAATACTCTACTAATAATTACATACATTTTCAATAGCATCACAAAACATTTCTGTCACATATCTTTCAATCAATTTACTTTCATTTCAAATAGGTAAGTCACATTCACATACTTGGTCACTTTAGCTCATTTAACACATTTGGTTACTTTTACCGTTGCTCATGTAAAATTTGTTAGGCATAAAGCCTAGTATAATACACCGGCACAGAGCCTGCTAGGTAATAAACCTGATTTAATACACCGGCATAAAGCCTGCTAGGCAATAAGCTTGATAACATACACCGGCATCAAATCCTGCTAGGCAATAAGCCTGATATATCACTGTACAAAGTTGATCTTATTCATAATTCATATCCCAATTGAACCGAACTTATTTCCAAATCTCATAAACATTTATGCATTCGGCTATAACTATAGAAATTCATACAATTAAATTCAACATATAAAGATCATATACATTCAAATTTAATGACGTTTATTGCTTATGGACTTACCTCAGATATCGACGAATGATGTAAATGACTATTCGACTATTTTTGTTTTTCCCCAATCCAAGTCAGATTTCTTTTGTTCTTGATCTATACAATTTCAAATTAATCTCATTCAAACACAATTTCATTCAATTTAATCCAACTACACATAAATGGGAAAATTACCATTTTACCCCTAATATTTCATACTTTTACACATTAGTCCTAATTGCATAAAACACAAAATACACAAAATCTCACAACAACATAGTTAGGCCGAATCTTCCTTATACTCATACTAATCCATATATTTCATTTATTTCACATTTTAGTCCCTCAGTTTATTATTTTTGCAATTTAGTCCTAACTACTCAAAATCATCAAAAACTCCAATATAAAACATGTTAATCTAAAACATATCTTTCATAATTTATCATCAAACATCACAAAACACAAATATTAATCAATGGAATAACTCAAAATATTTATCAAAATCAAAAATTCTAGCATGGGTCGGATAGTATTCGAAGCATCGATCTCAAAAACGTAAAAATTATCAAAAATCGAGCTAGTTATGTGCTTTAATCAAGCTTAGTTTTGGCCAAACCCTTGAAGGTTTTGTTTCTTTTCTTTGTTTTTATTTTCGGCAAGAACAAGCAATATGAAACCTTATTTTATTTTTTTATGTTTTAATGTATCATATATTATTTCATCTTTTACTATTTTAACCTTTACTAATTAATATAAAATCTTTATATTGGTTTTCTACAACCGTCCAACTCATTTAATTATGGCCTAATTGCATTATAAGTACTTTCGTGTAAAAAGACAACAACAATTCGGCCCTTATACATTAAACTATCAAGTTTTTATTTTACGCGATTAAGCCGTTTTATTTAATCGGGCACTCAAACGATAAAATTCAATCACGAAAATTTCATGGATACTAATTCAAACATAATAAACACAGAAAATAATATTTAAATATTTTTCTGACTCAGATTTGTGGTCCTAAAACCACCATTCCGACTAGGGTCTAAATCAGGCTGTTACAACTCTTCCCCTAGGGATTTTCGTCCCTGAAAATCTTACCGGTGAATAGGTTCGGATAACGATCTTTCATTGCATCCTTTGGCTCCCAAGTTGCTTCCCCAACTCCGCGTTTATGCCACAATACTTTAACCAACGGAATTTTCTTATTTCGCAACTCTTTAATCTTACGAGCCAGAATACGAATCGGTTCTTCCTCATACGACATATCGGGCTTAATCTCAAATTTGGTCAGACTAGTCATGTGTGAAGGATCGGATCAATATCTACGAAGCATTGAGACATGGAATACATTGTGGATCTTTTCTAATTCAAGTGGCAACAATAGTCTATAAGCAACTGGCCCGATATGCTCTATAACCTTACACGGCCCAATAAATCTCAGACTCAATTTGCCTTTACGACCGAATCTAAGTATTTTCTTCCATGGTGAGACTTTCAAAAATACTTTATCCCCGATTTGAAACTCTATATCTTTTCGTTTTAAGTTCGTATAGGATTTCTGACGATTTGATGCTGCTTTTAGACTTTCACAGATTACTTTCACTTTCTGTTCAGTTTCTCTAACCAAATCAACCCCGTGTATCTTATTTTCACAGAGTTCAGTCCAATACAATGGTGTACGACATTTATGGTTGTATAAAACCTAGTAATGTGCCATTTTAATACTCGATTGAAAACTATTATTATACGTAAATTCAATCAAAGGTAGGTATCATTCCCACGTACCTTCAAACTCGAGAATGCAACATCTCAACATATCCTCAAGTATCTGAATGATTCGCTCGGACTAACCATCTGTCTGGGGATTAAAAGTAGTGCTAAAATGCAGTTTAGTACCTAATGCATCTTGCAGTTTCTTCCAAAACTGCGATGTAAACCTCGGATCTCTATCCGACACAATAGAAATATATACTCCGTGTAGTCTTACAATCTGAGAAACATATAACTTAGCAAGTTTATCGAGCGAATAATCTGTACGAACTGGAACAAAGTGAGCCGATTTAGTTAATCTATCCACAATAATCCAAACTGCATCTTTCTTGCTCAGTGTCATTGGTAAACCGGATACAAAATCCATTGTAACTTTTTCCTATTTCCATTCAGGTATCATGATCAGCTGTAACAATCTGGAAGGTACCTGATGTTCAGCTTTTACTTGCTGACAGACTAAACATTTTGATACAAAGTTAGAAATGTCTCGTTTCATACCTTGCCACCAATAGTGCTATTTCAGATCATTATACATCTTTGTACTACCCGGGTGAACAGATAGCCAACTGTTATGAGCTTCATTGAAAATCATCTGAATCAACTCTGTATTTCTTGGAACGCATATTCGGTTTCTGAACCGCAAACATTGTGACACCCCTAAAGTGACCCTAGTCGGAAAGCGGTTTCAGGACCGCTAAACCGAGTCACCAAATTATTTGAATGTGATATTTATTGTCTAAAATATGTGATTATGAATGTGTGAAAGTTTTAGGCTTCGATTTAGAAATTGCATGTGAATTTAGTCAAAAGGACTTATGGGTGACATTTTTGAAATGTGATAGGCTAATCTACAAGGACCTAATAGTGCATGTAATCAAAAGGGAGGACTTGCATGTCAATTTCCCCCCTAATATGTAGTGGCCGGCCATGAGCATGGGTGGACAAGATGTTATGGCTAAAAACATGTCATAAACATGTTGGGGTAGTGCATTATGTAAGGATTAATAAAATAAAGAGCATGGGTGGACAAGATGTTATGGCTAAAAACATGTCATAAACATGTTGGGGTAGTGCATTATGTAAGGATTAATAAAATAAAGGGCATGGGCAATAAAATATTAGTGTTAGTAGGATGAGAAACAAAAAAGAAAAGAAAGGATGTGTGTGATTGCCCCCCCATTGCCGTGAGTGATGAAAACAAAGAAAAAAAAAGTGTCCATCCTTTAACATTTCTTTTGGCCGAAAATTCTAAGGAGGAAGGAAGAAGAAGAGGATTTTCTTACTTCATGTTCGGTTGGTTGGTGTTTAGGAGGAGGAAATGTTGAAGAGATTCGGCCATGCTTGTAGCTAGGTTAAGGTAAGTTTGATGTTGTTCCATGAGATTCATGCATATTTTTGATGTTAGTTTGAGTTCTACCTAGCTTATGGTTTAAATCTTGCTATGTGATGAAGATGATACTCGGCCATGGGTGTTGTTTTCTTGGTTGGTGTTTGTTTCATGCTAAATCTAGATGAACAATGGGGGTTGTCATTTAGGTTAAGATCAAAGAAATTAATCTTGTTAAAACTTTGAACTAATAATGCCCATATGTGTGATAGCCGAACATAGACTTTGTTTAAAGTCTTGGTCAAAGGCCGGTTAAGTGTTTTGGAAATGATTAAGCTAGGTGTTTGATCTTTTTGGTTCGGCATAGTACATAAAATGTTGCTAGATGGAGAAAAAAATTCGGCCAGCAAGAGGTGTGCTAAGGCCGAATATAATTTTGTATATTAATGAGTAATGCATGTGTTGAATTGATGGAATGGAGAGGATGTTTTAATAGTGCATATATGTGTATTAGCCAAGTTTTGAACTTGAAACAAAATGGTATTTGGTCAATACAAGTGACCATACTTGTAGAATGTATTAAGTATGCAATCGGCCTCAACGTAGACATGCATGTTCGGCCACACGAATGAATGCATAGATTGATGTTGTACATTCGGCTATAGGTAAGCATAATGATGATCCTATCTTGACTTAGACAATCGGCTCAAGGAGAATTTGTTAAGTGCTTAGTTAATTGATATTAGGTTAATGATGTGTGTATTTGGTCATAAAGGTGCACATGAGGAAATGTTTGATTAATTGTACTAAATTGCTTAATGTGATTAAAAATGCGTATGACCATTTTGTATTTGAGCTAAAGGTGGCCATATGACCTATCAAATTCATTGTCATATTCGGCCATAAGCTAGCATAATGAGACTTTAATAAGTTAAATTTGTTTGAATTAGCTCAAGAGCTTAGAGGACCAAAGTTGGATAAAGGAAAGGAAAAAGTGATCGAATAGCCGCCGAAATCGTTCGACAACATCCGAGGTAAGTTTTAAGTGATTAAACGTTGAGTAAATTCAATCATAATAGGACATAATGAGTTGATTTAATAAGATATGATGTGGCCATGATATGTCTTAAACTCAAATGGTAAGTTCATAAGTGTTTGGACTTGGAAATTTAAGAGCAAATTGTAATAATTTGCTTTGGACAGCAGCAGTAACGTGATTTTAGAAAATCACTATAAATTGTTGGTGTGGAATTATAGGCTGCATAAAATATGTAATCAAGGCTTAATTAGTCTAGTTTCTTATAAAAGAGACCTTGTGAGCAAAGAAATTTCCTATAAAGAGATATTTAAAGTTGTGTGAGACGGTGTCAGAATGACTCCGAAATCCCCTGTTCAGTTTTTAGAAAATCATTATAAATTGTACAAAAATGGTTATAAGATAAAATTTATATGCTTAGACTCCTTAATTAGTCTAGTTTCAAATGAAATCAAATACAACACATTTTGAATTCTGTAAAATGAGAAATTTGATTCGTAGTGAAGAGTGGTCAGATTAGTCAAATAGTGAAACAGGGGAAACTTTAAGAAAAATCTGGTATTTATTGGCCAAACCTAAAATTCTGGAAATTTTATGGATGGAAGATATACGAGTCTACATTCAGGAAAAATTAACGGAAAGTGATTTGGAGTTTTGTAGCTCCAGTTATAAATAATTTAGTGACTATTGCTCAGGAAAAACAGCTTGTGCTGAATTTGAGATTATGTTGTAAACCTTGATAAACTTGTTTTAGTTGCTCATAAGCTATTGATTAAACCCATACGTGAATTCTAAATTGTGATATTGGAAAATGATAGATGTAGATTCAGCCAAGACAGTGTGTATACGTGAAAGTATATGTGGTATGTGAAGTATATTTGGATAATTGTGATGTGAATACATGAAAATTTATATTTTGATTTAGGATTTTAATGTGATGAATGTGAACATGCGTATGTGTGATAAGGCCGAATGGCCAATGTGATGAATGTGAACATGCGTATGTGTGATAAGGCCGAATGGCGAATGTGATGAATGTGAACCTGTATATATATATGCGTGATAAGGCCCAATGGCCAATGTGATGAATGTGAACATGCGTATGTGTGATAAGGCCGAATGGCCAATGTGATGAATGTGAACATGCGTATGTGTGATAAGGCCGAATGGCCAATGTGATGAATGTGAACATGCGTATGTGTGATAAGGCCGAATGGCCAATGTGATGAATGTGAACATGCATATATGAGATAAGGCCGAATGGCCAATGTGATGAATGTGAACATGAATATATGTTGTAAGGCCGAATGGCTAATTCGAAACGTGTATGAGATGGATATGTGGTAAAGCCAAATGGCTAATGTGAGATATGTACGAGATGTGTATATATATATTGTGGCCAAATGACAAATGGTGAAAGGTGTGTATTATTAGATTTTTGGATGAGGCAAATGAATTACAAATATGACAGTCGATGTGAATGTTGTAACATGTGATTAAATGTACATGAAACTTGGAAATATATTCCGGGTAAGACCCGATGACTACGTGTGGAGATTATGTCCGGGTAAGACCCGATGACTACGTGTGGAGATTATGTCCGGGTAAGACCCGATGACTACGTGTGGAGATTTTGTCCGGGTAAGACCCGATAACTTCATGTGGAGATTTCGTCTGAGCTAAAGGTCTCGCCGATAATCCGAGTAGAGGTTAGAGCTATAAGACTTCGTAATAAGAATTGCATATAAATATATTCAATGCGAAAGGTTAAACAGGTATGTACTCCAAGTTTATATGTGAGCTTGATTTGAACTAAATCATAAGGTAGTGATGTGATGCATATGAGAGCAATCTATGAGACTATTCCTATGATTATGTGACTTCGGATCAGTGTGAGAGGATATGTGAAATCATACAATATATCTATGTCACATGAGCTCACTTTTATGTGAAAGTTTATCTGCCTATTGTATATGATGAGATGTGCATATTCGGTAAAGGGATGGTATGCCCGAAGGAAGAGTGAAATAAAAATATGAACAACTATGTTATAATTTGATTGTTATCTGTTGTCACTGCTTAAAACTTACTAAGCATTGTAATGCTTACTCCGTTTACTTTGTTTTCTCTATTTTATAGATCTCATTTGGAAGCTACAGGCTCGGGGATCATCAGCAACTAGTCACACTATCACTATCCATTGTTTGGTACTGCTACGTTTTGGATTATCTTATGGCATGTATAGAATAGACTAGTGGCGGAAGAATATTTTTGGTTAATGTATATAAGCCATGCGAAAATGGCATCTTTTGAATGTTTACTTAGAGAAGTTTAAATTTTATCCCTGGCTGTGCTTAGTACTTATTTAAATGAATGATCTTTATTTCAAGAAAAAGTTCAAAATTTTACTGTTCTGACATGAGTTACAAGTCCGGTAATGCCCCTTACCTATTCCGGCGACGGTTACGGGATAAGGGTGTTACAAACATCCCTCAGCATCCACTTGAAATTCTGAATCAACGTTCGAATCATATTGAGCCTGCTTTACTATCAAATCATTATCGACCTTCTGAGCTTCACAAATCTGCTGAATAAATAACGGTCTTGCTTTTAACTCGGCTATTATCGTACCATCATATGACATAACCATATGTGCATTCATTGCACGCAAAGCAAACAGAGATTTTCGACTTAGAGCATCAGCAACAATAGTAGGCTTTCCTGGATGATAATCAATCACAACCTCATAATATTTTAGCAAATCTAACCATCGAATTTGTCTCAAATTCAGATCCTTTTGAGTCATCAAGTACTTCAGACTTTTATGATCAGAATAAACATGACATTTTTCACCGAACAGATAGTGGCGCCATATTTTCAATGCAAACACAATAGCTGGCAACTCTAAATTGTGTATCGGATAGTTCTTTTCATGCGGCTTTAACTGCCTCGATGCATAAGCTATAACTTTGCCTTCCTGCATCAGTACACAACCCAAACTATTTAAAGATGCATTACTATAGATAACAAATTCTTTACCTGATTCTGGTTGGACTAGCACTGGAGCTTCAGTTAAAAGGGCTTTCATCTGATCAAAACTTTTCTAGTACTTTGCTAACCACTCAAATTTAACATCTTTCTGTAATAGCTTCGTCATTGGGGTTGCAATCATAGAGAAACCTTTCACAAATCATCTATAGTAACCAATAAGTCCCAGAAAACTTCAGACATCAGAAACGTTTCTCGGAGGTTTCCAGTCAAGTATTGCTGAAATTTTACTCGGATCAAGCCGAATACTTGATGCTGAAAAAACATGTCCTAGAAAACTAAATTCGTGTAACCAGAACTCACATTTACTAAACTTCGCATAAAAATTTTTTTCTCGCAAAGTCTGTAATACAAGTCTCAAATGCTCGGCATGTTCGGTTTCATCACGGGAGTAGATCAATATATCATCAATGAACACAACCACAAATCGATCTAAATAGTGTCTGAAGATTCGATTCATCAAATCCATAAAAATAGTGGGTGCATTAGTAAGTCCGAATGGCATAACCAAAAACTCAGTGTCCATACCTCGTTCGAAAAGTAGTTTTTGGCATATCGAAGTCTCTGACTCGAAACTGATAATAACCCGAACTCAAATCTATCTTCGAAAATAGTGAAGCCCTTCACAACTGATCGAACAGGTTGTCAATCCGTGGTAACGGATATTTATTCTTTATAGTCACCTTATTTAGCTAGCGGTAATCAATACACATTCTCATAGTTCCGTCTTTCTTTTTCATAAATAGAATTGGCGCACCCTAGGAAGAGAAACTCGGTCGTGCGAAACCTCTATCTATCAACTCTTGCAACTGTGCTTTCAACTCTTTTAATTCAGTAGGTGCCATCTGATATGGAGCTATTGAAATCAGAGTCGTCCCCGGTATTAACTCAGTACCAAACTCTACTTCTCAGATAGGTGGCAAACCTGACAATTCTTCAGGAAACACATCCAGATACTCGCACACAACTGGTACGAATTCAATCTTCTTTTCAGTCACTTTACTATCAAGCACATAAGCAAAGTAAGCTTCACAACCTTTTCTCACATACTTCCGAGCTAACATTGAAGATATTACTTTCGGTAAACCACTCAAATCATTAGATTCAATCCGAATAATCTTGTTATTCTGACATTTCAAATCAATGGTTTTTCTTTTGCAATTAATAACGGCATCGTGCAAAGTCAACCAATCCATACCCAAAATTATATCGAACTCATTGAAAGGTAACAACATCAAATCAGCTGGAAAGCATGAATCTTGAATCATCAATGGGCAATTTTTACATACTTTATCAACCAGAACACACCGGCCTAGGGGGTTTAATACTCGAATCACAAATTTAGTAGACTCAACAGGCAAAGTCTTACTGGATAAAATTAATTAAAATTTAACATGTTAATAATTTAAGTATACTTTAATTATTTATAATAATTATATATTTTTCAACAAGAATTTTACCGAAACTTCATGAATTTGAGTTAAAAAGGGTATGAAAAAGTGTGTATATTTTCATGTTTCCACACCCCAAACTTATTTCATTGTTCGTCCCAAGTAATGCACAAATTGAAAAGAATTTCTTGGAAAACACCTTTGAAAAATTCCTTCAGAACAACATTCTTCCCAAAATTATGATTTTAGTATACTTATGCTCAAGAATAAGAATTTTGAGATTTATGCTACATAAGTATACATATCATTCAAATTAATCTCAATAATTCACATGATAGCAAAAATAGACTAAATGCTTCCGAATAATGACATGTTAAATCCCTACCAATTTGATTTTATTCCCTTAGTCAAGATTAAGTTGCAATCATTAAGTTTAACTTATGCCTTCATATGCTGAACATAGAAATTTCTCTCCACTAATGTAGGAGCATAGAAACTTGAATCAATAGGTCTTTAAAAAAGGTTGTAATGTGGATAGGCTGGGGGTAGGTAAACGATAGATAAATTTAGGCTAAAAACCCTAGACTCAGCTTCAATCGGACCTTCGAAATATTTACCTTCAATACACCAACTTATTTTGCTCTCACATGCTCTTTTGTACATCTATTTTCTTTCAAGTAAGTATGCTCATCTTTATTTTTTTTCATGAGCATTTTGTTGTATGTACTACAAATTTTTCAAGCGTTTGATACTTCTTTTAACTCCCCCAAACTTATTTTTGAAGAATGTTTTGAATAGTACCGAGTCTAGTGTTGGGACAATTTAAAGATAATTAAGAGAAAAGTAATGGCTAAATATTGTAAGGGTTCAAATAAAATTAGGCCATATAGTCTCAAAGTTTGGTTTTAAGGGATAAAAATTCATTAAGGTTTGGCTTGAAAGGCTTAAATGGTCCAACAAAAGTTTCCTAAATCATTTTCAACATTCCATGTTTCCTAGGATTTCGCCTCAAGAAACTACTAAGTCAATTCTAGAGACTTAAACTTTCATGCATGCCTAACATTCCTAAGGAACTAAAAATTTTATGGTATGATTTGCATGCTTTATTAAGAATACATTTATATCATAATTCAGCTAACATAACAATTATTGAAATAATCAAACTTTATTTGTACTGAAGTTTGACATACTTAACAAAATTTCAAAATTTTTTGAACAAAATATATCCTAATCATAATTAAAAGAAAAATTTATTCTGAGAGGAAATAATTTCAATTTTTTTGTCCCCCTACTTAAGATGAATAATGTTCTCATTGTTAAAGTAAATAGATACTATACACCAGGTGGGATTCTAGAAAAGGGGAGGTGAGTCAATTTGACTGCTTAAGTACCAAGCTCTCTCTAGATCTAATCCTAAACATGTATATATCTATTGCCACACTTTTTACTTTGCAACTTGTTCATTTTTATTTATGATTTCCACCTCTTGTTTTATTATGCGAAAATAAAAATTCCTAATAAAACCTAATCTTAAAACATTAAATAACTTAAGAATGAAAAAAAAATTAAGATCCCCTTTCTCTTTATTTATTTACAGATCCCTCAGAATCCGACTCATCTTTTGCTCCATGATCTTTGTTTTTGCATGAATCTCTTCACTCCCTCTTCGATAGTGGACTCCATGGACTCAGGCACAAAAATAAATGGGTCATTGAATATTTTTGTAAGAGCGCTTCTCATTGAGTCATCTCGTATTTTTTAATATCTCTAGTAAACTTATTGATGCCACTGCATATGTTGCATTATGTCCATCAACTTTGACAGCTCATCTTGAAGATCTAGGTGAGGCAATTGAGTCCTGAACATTGAAGTTGCTATGTCAGGTTCGATTACTGGTTCCATTGATTTTGCTTTTTCAGGGATTTCAGTTGACTGCATCGATTCAATCTTTATGGGATATTCTTCTTCTTCTTCTTCTTTGGGATCCTTACTTTCTCCAACTCGTTGTTGCAGAACAGAGTCTCTGGCTATTTAGTAGAGGTCCCAATCTGTGATTATGCCTTGGCTATAACCTGTCTTCTTTACGTTTGTAAGAATTTTAGCTTTCAAGCACAAAATTGTTATCGTAAAGGGAAAGTAAGTTGGGCCAGAACGTTTAGCAGTACAATTATGCATTTCCCTTAAAATGATTTTCCAACATCAATGATCTTTGTTGTTAAAATCGAGAATAACAAGACCATTCGCTCTAATGAAATTGTAGTTGATTGTGATTTTGTGTGAAAAGTTTTAAATATTTATAATGAATCATTCTTGAAACTAACTATTATCACGATGTAGGCAAGTGTACCTATCGAACAATCGTATAGCTTTAGCAAGACCGGATTGTCGAACCCAAAGGAACTAAAATTACTAGTAATGACTATCTTTTTATTATCTAGCCTAAGAATAATGGGGTTTGTTTTAACTAACTAATTAACTAAACTAAGAAATCACAGAAAATAGAATTGGGGAATTACTTTTTGGAAAAACGATTGAATTAAGACAATACCTAAGGAAAAATCCACCTAGACTTCACTTGTTGTTTGACTCTGAATCAGACGATTTATTCATTTGACTTGATCCATAGAAATCCCTAAGTTATATTATTATCTCTCTCGAACCCTAGGTTGAATAATTGAAATCTCTTTCTAATTAACTTCCTAGGGTTGCATTAACTCGATCTATGGATACCCTTATTAGGTTTCACCCTAATCCAGCAAAATCTTGCCACCCTATCTCTAGGTGCGCAATCAACTCCGATTAATTATGAAAATTGTACTCTTAGACAGAATCTATTCCTCCTTTGAATAAGAGCTTAACTTGAATCAATATCATGGAATATCAAAACAAGAATTAAGAACACATAATTAAGAATAAGTCAAATATTTATCATACAATTCAGAAAATAATAACAAGATTCGTCTTAGGTTTCATTCCCCTTAGGTATTTAGGGGATTTAGTTCATAACTAAAAAGGAAAACATCTCAGAAGAATGATGAATACAAAACATAAAGAAAAACCAAAACTCTTGAAGGAAAATTGATGGGAGATCTTCAGGCTTGATGATGAATTCGGCTTATGAGATGGATCAATCGGCTTCCTTCCTGCGCCTCTCTTTTTTCTCCTCCTTTAGGGTGTATTTATAGGCTTTGGAATGCCTAAGAACCCTCAAAATTAGCCTTTTTTGAATTGGACTCATCTTGGGCTCGGCAGGGACACGCCCGTGTGCGATTACTTTAGGCCGTGCTCGAGCCTATTAGAATGGCATGGGCGTGTGGTCCACCCGTGTGAGTTGCGCTTCGATTCTGCCAAATTGACACGGCCATGTGGTCTGCCCGTGTGAGGAGGTCCAGGCCATGTTGATTTCGTACGTTGGGCCATTTTCTCAATTTTTGGCCCGTTTCTCGTTTCTTTCACTCTCCTATGCTCACCTAAGTATAAAACATGAAGTTAAGGCATTAGGAGCATCGAATTCACCATTTTTAAGAAAAATCATCCATAAAATATGCTAAGTATGGGATAGAAATATGTATAAATTACGGTTTATCAAATACCCCCACACTTAAGCATTTTCTTGTCTTCAAGCAAAATCCTCAACTCATAATCAAGATAAATTCTTCTCAACTTATAATTTCTATCGATAATATCTCAAAATAATCCATAGGTAATCGTACATTGAAAATTCAACTGAAAGAACATTTAAGTTTCAAACTTTCCAAGTTGAGTATTTTATCATGAAAACATAGGTGTCTCCCCTCGTCTAAGTAATTACCTTTGATTCAACATGTCATAGAGTTTCAAATCCTCACTAAAGATTCACTCAAATCACTCGAGGTGTTTAAGGACAATAAATAAAGCACTCAATAGTCAATAATGAAAAGTTATTACCATAGGCTTGCATGAAAATCAAATCTCCACCACTATAAATTGAGATGAAACATCAATCAAAAGGTCTTTAGAGGGTTGTAACGTGGCTTTGGTTAGAGGGTATGGTCACAAACTGAAAGAAAGGGTTAGAATCGAGATTGAATTGAAAAATTGCCTAACTAGAAAAATGACTAGTCATCAATTGCGTACAATAGAGCTTTTTTTTCAGAATATGGATTTTAACTTCTTTAGCTCAAAAGATCACTACTACTAATATGTATACATATATATATTTTTAAGAACAAGGCAAATTACAAAATAGAATAAAACATAGCTAAGTAATTATTCCAACTCAAATCTCGACAAAAATAGGGATCAAATTAATTTAAGGGATTACAATAATAATGAGTTATGTGTTGATATCGAGGGTAAATCAATGAATGGGTTGTTAGGCTCAAGGGGGTTCACTAAGGGTTAATTGAAAAGGTAGGCTTTTATGGAGTGAATGGGTTAAACCTAAGTGCCTTTATAATTTTGACATATCAAATCAAATGGTGTGGTCTTGACATGCATAATCAAGCAAGTTCTAGAATAGCAATTCAATACTGATGCACTCATAATGAAAGTGAGCATGAAAGAAATAATAGATGCTCTAAAGGCTCAAGATCTCACAAAAATTATGGCCTTTTGATATTTTAAACTTGTGAATTCCAATTCAAGATAATACCTAAACTTTGGGAAACAACTTAAAAATTTGAATTCTTAAAAATCAACTTATCGTGCTTAATTTTTTAGTGTCTTTAAAGATTAAATAATCAGTGCATGAATGCCTATGTTTTAATTTAAGATATATCAATAAAAATCATAAATCAATCAAAATTTATCCTAAACATGATATGAGAGCTTTTCAAGAGAACAAGGCAATCATTCAGGGATTTTTCTGATATAAAAATGAATACTCCCCCACACTTAAGATGTACATTGCCCTCAATGTACAAAGATAGATATAGAGAAAAGAATATAAAAATAAGATAGGGAGAGAAGTGAAACTTCTTGAGTGATGAATGAATTTCCTTGAACTGGAGTTTTGGAGAATAATCGGCGTGAGGGTGGAGGAGGATACTCCAGCGGTTGTAGAGGTTTATTAGTCCATAAGTCCTGCGCCAAAAGAATATTATATCTGAAGTTGGTTATGGTCGTGGTCGAGCAGGACATGGCAGTTGTGGAGAACCTTTCCCAGTGGAGTTTTGAGTCCTATGTGATGATGAGCTGAGGAGCTCTTTATAACTGTGATAAAATCAGGAAGTCTTTAAGAGGTAGATTGAAACATAATTACTCGTAGTGACATAGCCAAAGAATAAAAATTGTAAAAACTTAGGATAAAATAGTATTAAAAGGAAATAAAATAAAAAATAATTTTAAAATATAGGGATAAAAATAAAATAAAATAAAATAAATAATAGGTGTTTATAGAGAAAATGGGTACACGGTCGTGGGGCACGCCTGTGTGCTCTAAGCTCAGCCTGTGCTTGTCGTGATTTTCAAAATTAGGCTCATTGGTGTACACAGCCATGTTGCACGACCGTGTCGATCTCTGTTCGCTTCTCCCACGCCCGTGTATGAAGACGTAGGCCCATGTTAAATTGATAGGTTTACCCACAGTTTCCAAACATAGGAGGGTCGCATGCTCGTGTTATTTTGGCAGTTTTGCCCACGGCCATGTCGAATGGCTGTGGCTACTTATCGCATCCCATGTTGGGGAAAATTTTTTTTGCCTTGTTTTCACACGGCCGTATTGCACAGCTGTGTTGCATCCCATGGTATGTGCAAGGCCTACGGCACGCCCGTGTGCATGACTGTGTGGTTCTGAAATGCCTGTGTTCAATGATTTGGTTAGTAAGTTAGATTTTAAAAACTAAAATTTGAAGAAAGTAATATTGTTAGTGCTCGGGTTGTCTCCCGAAAAGCGCTTATTTATAGTCTAAGCTTGACTTACCTTTCCATTGAATGGTCATGGTGGTTTGAGGAGTTTATACTCCTCATTCCTGCTGTGAATCTCATCAAAATAAGGTTTTAGGCAGGTATTGTTTACCTTAAAAGTCCCGAACTTAGAATGATTTACCTTGACTGTACCGAATGGGAAAATGCTAAGTACCGTAAGAGGGATTTCTTCATTTAGTTTGGTAGTGACAATGTGAGGATCTGCAACATCTAATAAAACTTTATCTGTAACCTTAAGTTGATTTGGAAAGGTATTGAGCTCATCCTGGCGTAGTTTTGGTTTATTGTGTGTTATCAGTTTATGCGTCCGCCATTCATATAGCTCATTGAGGTGTAGCCTTCGTTCTTCATGAATAGGGACTCTACTATTGCTTGAAAACGGCTCATGTACTTCCTTCAAACTCATTTCCTACAAAGTAGGTTGCACCATATTGTCAGTTTTGGTAGAGTGGTTTAGACAATCACCTTCAATTTTTGATGTGTTACCTAAATTGCGAGCTTGAAGGGTGATTGTTTTGTCTCCCACACGAAGTGTGAGCTCACCTGTGCCAACATCAATAATCGTTCTAGCAGTTGCTAAAAAGAGCCTTCCTAAAATCAAAGGAGTGCTGCTATCCTCCTCTATGTCTAGAACAATGAAGTCAACGGGAAATATAAATTTATCTATTTTAACTAGCACATCTTCAATAATACCCCTAGGAAATTTTATAGTTTTATCTGCTAATTGAATGCTCATCCTAGTCTGTTTGGGTTTCCCAAGACCTAGTTGTTTAAACATTTTGTAAGGCATGACGTTAATACTAGCCCCGAAATTAGCTAGTGCATTGTTAACATCTAAACTACCAATTAAGCAAGGAATTGTAAAACTCCCTAGATCTTTTAATTTGTTGGGTAGCTTATTTTGCAGAATAGCTGAGCAAACTGCGTTTAGCCCCACATGCGACGCCTCATCCAACTTCCGCTTATTTGCTAAAAGCTCCTTTAAAAATTTTATTGCGTTTGGCATCTGCGATAGGGCTTCAATAAACAGTAAGTTAATATGTAATTTTTTTAAGAGTTTAAGGAATTTACCAAATTGTTCATCTGAGTGGTCTTTCCTTGTCGCATTAGGGTATGACACACGAGGTTTTTATTCTATACTTACCGGTTTCTGCTTATTGTGGTCTACCTTACCTTTACCTTTGCTTATCCCAGTTTCTTGCCTTGGTTTTGGTTCAAGTGTGACTAACGCTTCTTTATCTTGACTAGTAATCGTGTTTAGTTGCTCCCTTGGGTTAGATTCTGTGTTGCTTGGGAAGCTGCCTTGTGGTCTTCAGAAATCAACTTGGCAAACTGTCCAATCTGAGTCTCGAGCCCTTGGATCGATGCTTGTTGATTCTTAAGTGCTGTCTCGGTATTCTAAAAATGATTTTCTGACACTGATATAAACTTTGAGAGCATCTCTTCAAGGTTCAGCTTCTTTTCTTATTGGTAGGGTGGTTGTTGGTAGCTTGGAGGTGGTCTTTGATTTCTTTTGCCTCCCCATGAGAAATTTGGGTGGTTCCTCCAACCTGCATTGTAAGTGTTACTATATGGATTGTTTTGGGGTCTAGAGTTATTGTTACCAATATATTGCACTTGTTCCTCCTTGATGTTAGGGTTGAAGGGTTGATATTCTGTGCATGCTCCTCCTCCATTTGAATCATACCTCATCACTGGATGTACCTGCGAAGAACTAAGTAAACCATCAATCTTTTTATTTAGAAGTTCTACCTGGTTTGACAGCATAGTAACCGAATCGATGTTATAAACGCCTGCTGTTTTAGTTGGCTTAGTCCTCATGACTTGCCACTGATAGTTATTCAGTGACATCTCTTCAATAAATTCGTAAGCCTCTTCAAGTGTTTTGTTATTGATGGTTCCCCCGGCTGCTGCATCTATCATCTGTCTTATCGAGGGGTTCACACCATTGTAGAATGTTTGAACTTGCAACCATAGAGGTAATCCATGGTGAAGACACCTTCGTAGTAGGTCCTTGTATCTTTCCCATGCATCGTAAAGAGTTTCTAAGTCCGTCTGCACAAACGAAGAGATATCATTACGTAATTTGGCTGTTTTAGCCTGTGGAAAATATTTTAATAGAAAATTTTTGGTCATTTGTTCCCAAGTAGTAATTGACTCTCGTGGTAACGAGTTCAACCACTGTTTAGCTTTGTTTCTCAATGAAAAAGGGAATAACCGAAGACGAATGACATCTTTAGAAATGCCATTAATTTTAAATGTATCGCAGAATTCCAGGAAATTTACCAAGTGAGTGTTTGGATCCTCATCCTGCAAACCATCAAACTGAACAAATTGCTGTATCATTTGAATAGAATTAGGTTTTAGTTCAAAATTATTTGCAGCAATAGCAGGCCTAACTATACTCGACTCAATTCTTGTTAAAGTAGGTTTAGCATAATCATACATAGTACGTGGAGCAGGATTCTGATTAACAGCAATCGCAGGAGGTAGTGAATTTTCTTGGTTTTCAGCCATCTCCTCGGTTGGGGTTTGAATATCGTCCTCTTGCTTGTTCTCTTTGTATCTTAAGCTTTACCTTATTTCTCTTTGGTTTTTGTGAACTATGCGATCGATTTCTTCGTCAAAAAGTAGTGGTCTTGACGGGTTTTTTCTAGTCATAAACTATAAAAACCTGCCAAGAGAAAGAGAAAGTAAATTAATAAATAATAAAATAAAATTAACTTGCAAGAAAAAAAAGGCTAAAGTAATAAAAATTGAGTGTTCCTAACATCTTAGTTCTCCGGCAACGACGCCAAAAACTTGATCGTGATTTTGTGTGATAAGTTTTAAATATTTATAATGAATCGTTCTTGAAACTAACTATTATCACGATATAGGCAAGTGTACCTATCGAACAGTAGTATAGCTTTAGCAAGACTGGATTGTCGAACCCAAAGGAACTAAAAGTACTAGTAATGACTGTCTTTTTATTATCTAGCCTAAGAATAATGAGGTTTGTTTTAACTAACTAATTAACTAAACTAAGAAATCACAGAAAATAGAATTGGGGAATTACTTTTGGGAAAAACGATTGAATTAAGACAATACCTAAGGAAAAATCCACCTAGACTTCACTTGTTATTTGACTATGAATCGGACGATTTATTCTTTTGACTTGATCCGTAGAAATCCCTAAGTTATATTATTATCTCTCTCGAGACTAACAACGTCTAACCCTAGGTTGAATAATTGAAATCGCTTTCTAATTAACTTCCTAGGGTTGCATTAACTCGATCTATGGATCCCCTTATTAGGTTTCACCCTAATCCAGCAAAATCTTGCCACCCTATCTCTAGGCGCGCAATCAACTCCGCTTAATTATGAAAATTGTACTCTTAGACAGGGTCTATTCCTCCTCTGAATAAGAGCTTAACTTGAATCAATATCTTGGAATATCAAAACAAGAATTAAGAACAAATAATTAAGAACAAGTCAAATATTTATCATAAAATTTAGAAAATAATAATAAGATTCGTTTTAGGTTTTATTCCCCTTAGGTATTTAGGGGATTTAGTTCATAACTAAAAAGGAAAACATCTCATAAGAATAATGAATACAAAACATAAAGAAAAACCAAAACTTCTAAAGGGAAATTGAGGGGAGATCTTCAGTCTTGATGATGAATCCGGCTTCTAAGATAGATCAATCGGCTTCCTTCGAGTAATTCCTTCCTTCCTCCCTGCGCCTCCCTTTTTCCTCCTCCTTTAGGGTGTATTTATAGGCTTTGGAATGCCTAAGAACCCTCAAAATTAGCCTTTTCTGAATTGGACTCATCTTGGGCTCGGCAGGGACACGCCCGTGTGCTGTTACTTCAAGCCGTGCTCGAGCCTGTTAGAATGGCACGAGCGTGTGGTCCATCCGTGTGAGTCGTGCTTTGATTCTGTGAAAGTTACACGGCCATGTGGTCTGCCTGTGTGAGGAGGTCCAGGCCGTGTTGATTTCGTACGTTGGTCCATTTTCTCTTTTTTTGGCCCGTTTCTCGTTTCTTTCACTCTCCTATGCTCACCTAAGTATAAAACATGAAGTTAAGGCATTAGGAGCATCGAATTCACCAATTTTAAGGAAAAATCCTCCATAAAATATGCTAAGCATGGGATAGAAATATGTATAAATTATGGTTTACCAGTAGTCCCATTTGAAATAGGCATAAGGCTAGACCGAATGAAATAGAACTATACCTTTGCTAGTGGTGTCAAATATTCTCTGCGATAAGTGTGTATTCCTTGCTTTGACACAGTGCACTTAGAACCTAGAACTGTTAGTTCATTAAGAATTTCTTACAATTTTTTAGCCTCAATATTTCTTATCAAGGAAGAATATTCGTCGTCTTCGAAATTAGGTAATTCAAAGAACTCATTAATAGCAATTGAGTTGATTAGTACCTTGAATCCTCAGACAAAGACTTCCGTCAATTCGTTTGAGGTCAAATTCGCGTAAAATTCATGAGCTAACTCCTTATCTACACTAGGTCTTTTCTTACAAAATAACTCCTAATTGAGAGCTTCAGAAATTTGTTGAATGCGTGCCGTGAAATCAATATAGTTGTTTTCTTTCAGTGTAAAGCCTTTTTCTGGGTGCATTTGCCGATTCTTGAAAATGCTTTCATATCTCGCTTTGTCTTCTTCATAGTGGAATTTGTTTTATAATTCGTCAATTTGGAAAAAGGCACGAGTTCTCTTGCGAGGCAGGATTAACTTGAACATCAGATGAAAACAAATATTTTCTCAAAAATTTAATTCGTATAAAATATTAACAATTCATTAAATTGAAAAATTAAACTAAAACAAATTAAAATTTAAGAGAGAAAATTTTCTTACCACCTTTGTATAAAAATTAAGAACTCAAAGAAAAAAAAATAAATCAAAAGAGGTCAATTTACGAACGGTTGGATGGTTATCGGTTACGTGTGGGGTGCTGATGCGAGTAGCAAAGTAGCAGTGGCATGCAAGGGAGCAGCAGTGCACTAGGCGTTGCTTGGCATGATGAAGGCAGCAGTAGTGTGCAGATCCTTACGCGAGCAGCAGTGCATGCGTGCCCCGTGTGGATGCGGGAGTGTAACACCCCAATACCCGGCTTAGGAGTTTAGACTGAATTCCAAAGGTCGCATTGATCACCATAGTGATCGTGGGAAATTTTAGTTTAACAAACCAAAAAACATTACCGTATTTAAGTTCTGTAAAAAATCTCAGGTACAAAATCCCGGTATTACAAAAACCTCAGTCATAATAACGCTTACATGTATTTAATACGAAAGTTCATACCATGGTTTTCAAAACAGTACTTAAACCAATTATTTAAAACGCGTAACTCCAAGACCTCCAGTTTGCCGAGTCCAGCAACAGAAAGCGAGCATACCTGGAAAAGGGAAACACTAAGGGGGTGAGTTACACGAGCTCAGTGTGAGCTAAACCATAGTAAAAACAAGGAACTAAAGATCCAAACCATGTACAATCAGATATATATAAGATTCATAACCAGACAAACAATATGCATAGAAATTCAGATGATATATCACATGTCAGAAAACAATCCCACCCATCCAGCCAAACACCTCTCTGTCCCCCATTCACACCTCATAAGAGCTATATGATGGTCAGCCAACCATGCACACTCCATAGGATCTTGAAAAGCCCATCCAACCCTACACATCCAAAACGTGGATTAGGGCACTCAAATATTTATATGCAGCAAAGCTGACATATATACAGTACAATGTGGTAAATCACAGTACTGATGTATTGCAGTTGGAACTGCCAGAATAAAATAGAATAAAGACTCCTTTTCTTCACAACCAACCCCAAAAATTAATTTATGCAAATGCTTGTATGCAAACAATCTCGCAGAAACAACATACAAACAGTTATTCATCGGATTGACAGAATTGCAAATACACATACAAATCCAATTAACTATAGAATCCTCACAGAGAATGGGAAGCACAGATATTTAAAACAAGTCATTTTGTAGATAAGAATAAAAAATTGGCATAACAGGGCCACACGACCTTGTGCTCCAGCCATGTGGAAGTGCCTAGGTCGTGTGTGGGTCAAAATGCCCATGTGGAGACTACACATGCCTGTGTGAAAGGAGGCCCAAGGCCGTGTGGCTAAAAAAGTCACGCGTGTGACCCAAGGACATGGTCATGTTAACAAGCCATCTAACTTTTTGTCCGATTTCTAATCTGCGGTGCAGGGCAGACATGGCCATGCGAAGGTATCATACACTCTTGTGCCCATCAGACACGGCCGTGTATCCCAAAACACATGCTTGTATGGAATTCCCAATCCATAACTTAGCCACATGATCATGTGGCCAGGCCGTGTAGCACACAAACACCCAAACCCTAATTTCCAAACGCACACGCCCATGTGCCCAAGGGACACGACCATATAGAAATTGACTAATTTCCCCCAAATCAACCACACGACTATGTGGCACCAAATCTTGCCTGAAAACCTTAATTCCTAATTGTACATGGCTGTGTAAACCGCCCAAGTGGCCACCCATGTAGTCACGAAACCGCACCAAAACGATCGAGAAACCATGAATTTACAACCACCAAGAAGTCCTTAATTACTACAGGTTCAGAAACACACCTTTAAACGGATTCCCAAGCACCAGAACCTTACCAATTCGCCTCCTCAATACAATTCTGAAATCTCAATTACACAAAAATACCAATATCATCACCATGCCAATCTAACATAAATGAATAACCAAAAATTTTCTACCAAAAAACCAAGAACACCACTTACCTCCGCTCGATCCCTTGAACTATCCAAACACCATCAACAAAATTTAAAGAGAAGAATTGAATGGAAAAGAAAATTTATAATTTTTAAATCCCCAAAAAAAAGTAAAGAGAAGAAAAAGTAAGAAAGAAGAAAAAAATAAAACTGATATGAGAAGGTGGGAAAGAAGCATAGAGAACGTTAAAATGACTTTTGGGAAGTTTTTCCAAAAATAATCTAAAATAAAAATAAATAAATAAAATAAGTATTTTTGGACTTAAAACAAAAACTAAATTAAAATCATCATCCATAAATCAGATAGATGAGGACTCGAACCGGGACCCCAAGCTAAACTAACACGTAATCAACCATTACGCTAGCAGGCCCATTCTGATACTAGAACGCGAAAACCATCCCAAGTGCGTGTCCTACTCATTGACCCATACTAGAATCTCAAAATTCCAACCTAAAAAACTAGGGTGCCACAACTCACCCCTCCTTGAAAAAATTTCATCCTGAAATTTCCAACTAACCAAAAAGTGGTGTAACACAAGCTACACCACTACGCTCCTACTGCGCAATCTGATTCTGAAGCACTATCGTACTAGGTTTTAAAATCTCACACCCTGATTCAAGAGTGGAACTTAAACTCAAGACCCCATACACACACCCATAAAACTTAAAAACTAAAGCAGATACACATTTATAACACCACACACAACCATACTTGTCTCAATGCCAACGAGGGCACTTTCTAATCTAATGCTCCCTGGACCCACATCGAAGACATGCTTCTACCTTTTTTCAACAATTTCCAGGATGGCGCTTCTTACAGGGCTCACAAAGCGGGACGCTCGCACCACTACTAGCACTTCTGTACTACAGTTACTGTCTCTCAATTGCGACTTTACATGCTTCGCAAACTGAGGCTCCAACCTTGAAGGACTGTGATCTCTTTTTTTCCCACAATATGCATACCTGCCTTGAAGCATTTTTCTAGCTTTCTTTAACCTAGCCTCAAACACTATGTCCAACACCTTCCTCACTACCCGAGTCAATGCCTTAGTACCAAGCTCTAGATTATCGCTACTCGAAGTTAGCAGAATCGTATTAACTTCCAATTCCTGAACAGTCACATGTCCCCAAGAAGTTAACGACTCATCGAGAGTCTCACTAGACTGATCTTCACAATCTCATTTACCTTCAGATTCCATATCGATCTTCAAACTAATTTAAAATAATTTACATTTCACAAACAATCACATCATAAATATCTATTAGGACAGTTCTAATCTTATAGCTACAAATTTCCACCAGGACCAGCACCGGAGTCTCAGACATCTTATTTTTACAAAAACCTATTCCAAATACAAGTCATTTCAAAGCACTGTGGTATAGTTTTTTGAAATTAAAAGAAAAAAAACATGAGCACTTGAGCACGCGATTACGTAAAAACATAGACCGAGTTTTTGCAAACCTGGCTTTGATACCACTAAATGTAACACCCCAATACCTGGCCTAGGAGTTTAGACTGAATTTCAAAGGTCACATTAATCACCAAAGTGATCATGGGAAATTTTAGTTTAACGAACCAAAAAACATTACTGTATTTAAGTTCCGTAAAAGCTCTCAGATATAAAATCCCGGTATTACAAAAACCTCAGTCCAAATATTGCTTACATGTATTTAATACGATAGTTCATACCATAGTTTTCAAAATAGTACTTAAACTAATTATTTAAAATGCATAACTCCGAGACCTCCGGCGTGCCGAGTCCAGCAACAGAAACCAAGCTACCTGAAAAAGGGAAACACTAAGGGGTGAGCTACACGAGTCTAGTGTGAGTCTAAACCATAGTAAAAACAAGGAACTAAAGATCCAAACCATGTACAGTTAGATATATAAGATTCATAACCAGACAAACAATATGTACACAAATTCAGATGATATGTCACATGTCAGAAAATAATCCCACCTGTGACAGCCCTAATTTGACCCTAGTCGAAAAGTGGTTTCGGGACCACAAAACCGAGTTATAAAAATAATTAACCGTTATATTCTATGCTTATTATATGTGTAAATGCATTTGTGAAAGTCTCATGCTTTTATTTTGTCATTTGTATGTGAAATTTTAATAAGGGACTTATGTGAGACATTTGTGAAAAGTAATAGGTAAATTTTAAAGTGATCTATTAATGCATAATGTCAAAAAGGTGGACTTGCATGTCAATTACTCATTTTTTTGGTTAGTGGCCGGCCATGATATGATTAATATATATATTATGTAATTTTTATAATAACAATTTAATTCACAAAATGAAATAAAGAATAAAGAATAATATCATGGGGTTAGTGGGAGGAGAAACCAAAGTAGGTTCATTTTGCCCTCCATTGCCGTAGCTTGAAGCAAGGAAGAAGAAAGGATTTTTGTTTGATTGTTTGGCATAGATGATGGTTAGAATGAGGTAAGTATTATGCCATTCTTGAAAATTTATGCATAATTGAGATGATTAGTTGAATTCTACCTATTCCATGGATTAAATTTAGTCTATTTGGAGGTTTGAAATTCGGCTAGAAGCTTGAAATTTTAGTTGAAGCTTTGATGTCATTAGATAGGAATATTATGTTGGATGTGTTAAGTTACTTGTTATTTTAACTTAAAGGTTGAGGTTAGTATTTGGTTTGTTAAATATGCCGAATGTGGATTTAAGGAGAAAACAATATGGGTAATCGGTCATGCTATATTCTTGATAAAAAAAATTGTTAAATGCTTCATATGTTATATAAATGAGCTTGTAAGTGAATTTGAAGATTTGGGAAATTGTGGATGAGAAGTGCCGAATGTGATTTTTGGGTGTCACTTAAGGGATAAAAATATGGTGGCTTGAGTTTAGTAATATTCGACCATATGTAATGATATAATGAATTTGGTATATCCGGTTATATAGGTTAGTATTTATGGAGTGTTCCAATTGAACTTGTAATTTCGACCACATAGGTATTTATATAGATATAAATATATATTTGTAAAGATATGTTTGATCTTGCATATTCGGCTATATAAGTGATGATGGTATATGAAGTTAAATGTGGTTTTGTAAGCTTGTATAGATGTGTGAAAGTATATTTATAATGATATTTGGCTTTGGAAGTGGTTTGAAAACTTGCAAAATCCTAATCTTATAAGTATTCGGCCAAATAGGTAGATATGATAATCATGTGTGGTTATGGAATTGTTAAGTTAAAATTTATTATTCATTGATTTAGTAAATTAGCTTATGAAATTCGAATATGCAAGGTAATAAGTTAGTAAAATGTTCCTTGATAGTTTTCATCTATTATATGGGGATAAATGTAGTTGTTGATAATAGCCTAGTAATATGTTCGATTGTGTATGAGTAGGGCATATGTATGATGTTTAAATAGCTAGTTAGTAAGGTCATTTGTACCTTAAAATATGTGATATACATGTATTAAATTAAATTGCTTAATTGATAAGTAATTGAATAAATCTATTTGTTTTAAATCAAGCTCAAGAGCAAAAAGGGTCAAAATCAGATAAGGGAAAAGAGAAAGCAATTGAGTAGTCTATCCATAACCGTTCAAATATATCCGAGGTAAGTCTTTGAGTAATGGAACTTAGCTTATGATTTGATAAAATCATGATATATAAGGATAATATATAAATTGTGACCTAATGTTTCTACTTGAATTAAGTAGTGAGATAAGTAATTTGTACATATGACTTGTATCCGAATGGTTATAGAAATCATGTTGGATAGTGAAACGAAATCGGGTTCTTTGTATGCGGCTATTGAGCCGAAAGTGAAATTATTGATAAGCACGTTGTGCTTGTGTTCAAGTAATGCAAATAAAATGCTAATGTGTTATGATATATACATATATATATATGTGCATGATAATGGAGAATTATATTCGGGCTAAGTCCCGAAGGCATTCGTGCTGGTATTATATCCGGGCTAAGTCCCGAAGGCATTCGTGCTGGTGTTATATCCGGGCTAAGACCCAAAGGCATTCGTGTTGGTGTTATATCCGGGCTAAGTCCCGAAGGCATTCGTGCTGGTGTTATATCCAGGCTAAGCCCCGAAGGCATTCGTGGTGGTGTTATATCCGGGCTAAAGTCCCGTAGGCTTTGTGCTGGTATTATATTCGGGCTTAAAGTCCCGCATGCTTTGTGGTGGTGATTGGATTTGGGTTTTAAACCTAGTAGACTTAATGCCGATGATTGGAGTAAGATTATGATTTCGAATGTTCGTAGTAAACTACCATTGAATATGTCAAATACATTAAGTTGATCAGGTATGTATTATATACTTTTATATGTTAGATTGATTGAAATTGAATCATGATTGAGAAATGAGAAGTATATGTGAAAATCTCATATGTGTATGTGTGTATTCGGTTATGGTGAAAGGTTATATGAGATTGATTTGGTGATATACATGTTAAATAATATGAATGCAAGAATGGGTAATAAATTTGCTTGGGACAGCAGCAGTAATGTGATTTCGGAAAATCACCATAAATTTTGGGAGTTAAGTTAGAAGCTGAATAAATTATGTCATGAAATATTAATGAGTCTAGTTTCTTATAAAAGAAACCGTGTGAGCAAAAGAATTGCCAATAATGAGATATTTGAAGTGGCGTGGAATAGAGTCAAAATGACTTCGAGGTCCCCTGTTCTGTTTTCAGAAAATCATTATAAATGGTACAAAAATGGTTATAAGATAAAATTTATATCCTTAGACTCCTTAATGAGTATAGTTTCAAATGAAATAAACGATAACATATTTCAAATTCTGTATAACGAGAAAATTGATTCGTAGTGAAGAGTGGTCAGAATAGTCAAACAGTGGAACAGGGGAAACTTCAATAAAAACCTGGTATTGATTGGTCAGAATAGTCGTCCCCAAGTGCACAATCATGAGACCCTAGGACGTCAGTGGTGCGAGAGCCTCGAGTTGGTTACACAGGCGTGTTGCCCTTCCACACGGGCGTATAATTTAGTGACTGTTGCTCAGGAAGACAGCTTGTAGTGAATTTGTGATTTTGTTGCAAACATGGTTAAAACTTGTTAATGAGATGCTTTTCGAGTTCTTATGATCTTATTTCTGATTTCAATATTTGGTTTTAATTGAGTTCAGATTCAAGTGAGGTGAATTTGCTAAATATGCATTATGTTCATGGATACTTGGCCAAAATGGCAATTATCTAGGAATGATTTCTTGAAAATTTGAAATAATCGATCTATAAGTAAATTAACTGTTTGCATTGCTTAAAACTTACTAAGCATTGAAGCTTACTCCGTGTTCTCTTTTCCATTTCTTATAGGTTTATACTTTAGCTCGAGTTGGAAGGGCCGGAGATATCATCACACTATCGAGTCATTATGTGAGTTGAGAAGATTGTACATCATCATGGTTTAAGGCATGTATAGGATAGACTATAGGTAGAATGATATTTCGACTTTGTATACATTATAGCCATGCGAAGATGGCTTGCTCATTTTGTTTAGAGAAGCCTTATAATTGAACTAATGTGGTGAAATGTTTTAGTTATAACTTGACAGTAGTTAATTTGTTATTAGATATTCGGTTATGTTTTGATAGTGAGTATCTTTGACCTTATAGAAGTTTTGTTCAGTCAAGTAATACCTCATAACCTTATTCCGGCAACGGATACGAGTTAGGAGTGTTACACCACCCATCCAGCCAAACACCTCTCCGTCCCCCGTTCACACCCCATAAAAGCTATATGATGGTCAGCCAACCATGCACACCCCATAAGACCTCAAAAAGCCCATCCTACCCTACACACCCAGAATGTGGACTAGGCCACTCAAATATTTATATGCAGCAAAGCAGACATATGTGCAGTACTGTGTGGTAAATTGCTGTACTGATGTATTGCAGTTGAAACTGCTAGAATAGAACTGAATACAGACTCTTTTCTCTTCACAACCAACTCCAAAAATTAATTTATGGAAATACGTGTATGTAAACAATCTCACAGAAACAACATACAAATAGTTATTCATTGGATTGACGAAATTGCAAATATACGCACATAAAAATCCAACTGACTATAGAATCCTCACAGAGAGTGGGAAGCATTGATATTTAAAACAAGTCAGTTTGTATCTCGGAATAACAAATTGGTGTAACAGGGCCACACGACCGTATGCTCCGGCCATGGTGAAGTGCCTAGGCCGTGTGTGGGTCAAAACCCATATCCGAAGAGGACATACACCCGTGTGAAAGGAGGCACACGATCATGTGGCAAAGGCACATGCCCGTGTGACCCAAGGACATGGTCGTGTTAATAGGCCATATAACTCTCTGTCTGATTGTTAATCTAGGGTGCACGACAGACATGGCCGTGCAAAGGTCTCACATGCCCCTGTGCCCACTAGACACGACTGTGTGTCCCAAAACACACACTCGTGTAGACTCCCTAATCCTCAAATTAGTCACACGACTGCATGGCACCAAAACACCCAAACCCTAATTTCCAAACGCACACGCCTATGTACCCAAGGGACACGACCGTGTGGAAATCGAGCAATTTCTCCAAATCAGCCACACGGTCGTGTGGCACCAAATCTTGCTTGGAAACCCTAATTCCTAATTGTACACAGTTGTATGAACCACCCGTGTGGGCGCATATTCCATGTGGTCACCAGTGTGGTCAAAAAACCACACTGAAACGACTGAAAAACCATGAATTTGTAGCCACAAAAAAGTCCTTAATTACTACAGGTTTAGAAACAAACCTTTAAACGGGTTCCCAAGCACCAGAACTCGACCAATTCGCCTCCTCAACATAATTCTGAAATCTCAATTATACAAAAATACCAGTATCATCACCATGCCAATTTAACACAAATGAATAACCAAAAATTCTCTACCAAAAAACCAAGAACACCACCTACCTCCTCTCGATCCCTTGAACTATCCAAACACCGTCAATGAAAATTAAAGAGAAGAATTTAATGGTAGAGAAAACGTATAATTTTTAAATCCCAAAGAAAAGTAAAGAGAAGAAAAAGAGAGAAAGAAGAAGAAAAATAAAACTGATATAAGAAGGTGGGAGAGAAGCATAGAGAATGTGAAAATGACTATTGGGAAGTTTTTCCAAAAATAATCTAAAATAAAAATAAATAAATAAATAAAATAAGTATTTTTTGACTTAAAAAAAACTAAATTAAAATCATCATCCTTAATTAGACAGATGAGGACCCAAACTCGGGACCCTAAGCTAAACTAACGCGCAACCAACCACTAGACCAGCAGGCCCATTCTGACACTAGAACGCGAAAACCATCCCAAGTGCGCGTCCTATTCACTGACCCATACTAGAATCTCAAACTTTCAACCCCCAAAATCGAGGTGTTACAAGGAGAGTGGGCAATAGGTAGGTGCGTCGAGCAGGCCTAATGAGCTACTAGGCGTGTGAGTTGGCGCGGAGGTTGCTGGAGCAAGACATGCAGGCAGGTGCAACGTCAAGGAGTAGGCTGTTAGGTTGTTGGCGCATATAGGCTAGAACTGAAAGCAGCAACTGGTATGCATTAGGGCTACTGGTGGCGAAGGTGGGTGTTGGTGTGACTTGGTTGAGGTGATGTGAATAAGTGGAAAAGGTGGGTGAAATTTATAGTAAAGGAGGTAGGAGTTTAATTAGAATTCTTAGAACAAATTAATAATTAAAATATTCTAAGTTCTAATTCTACGCAGAGTTAACAATAATTAATAATTAATATAATACATATTAAATTATTATTTGCTATTAATTTATTGAAATAAAAGCTATTAATTAAAATATGATCAAATTTAAACTAATCCTAATTTTATGCAAAGTTGATAATAATCAATATACATTATAATAAATATAATTATATACTAGTTATTATCATCTTATTTATTAAATTAAATTAAAAACATTTATTCTAGATGCCTTTGAAAATATTTACAAAAAGAGACATCTAATTTTTAATGTTTACAAAAAGAGCAACCAAAATTTGAAAATAGTTTAATTAAGTACCTAAACTTAAAGAAAATTTGAAATTGAGTTGCAATTTAAAACTTGGATCAAAATTGATCCTTTTTTTATTTGAAAAACTAAAAATTTATTTTCTATTTAGGGAATAATTTCTCGGAAGATTATGTTAAAATCAATTCCCATGAAAGATTGGAGGGGTCACAAGCGGTCCCGCTTAAGTTCCAATCTCCTAGACAGAAATTATTTAAACATACTAATCCCGAAAATATACCCTAAACCATTTATTTAAAAAGAAAAATTTGATATCTGATAAAATGAATGCGATTTGATCCCATTCAATTTTAACCCCCCAGTAATGTTTTAAGCGCTGAGCATTGACTTGAAAATTACCTCCCTCACTTTGAAGTTTGACAACTCTGTATGGATAAACTTGGTGAATCGTAAATGGACCGGGCCAACAAGATTTTAACTTACTTGGAAAGAACCTTAATTTGGAATTGAATAACAAGACTTGCTGACCTGCTTCAAATTCTCGAACTCGAATGTGCTTGTCATGTTATCTTTTAAGTCTTTCCTTGAACAGTTTGGCATTCTCATATGAGAACATCCAGAACTCTTCTATATTGTTGAATTGGAGCACCTGTTTCTCTTTAGCAAGCTTAAGATCCAAGTTGAGTTGTTGGATAGCCCAGTAAGCTTTGTGCTCTAACTCCAAGGTCAGATGACAGGCTTTCCCAAAGACCAACCTATAAGGTGACATTCCTAAACGTGTCTTGTATGCTGTCCTGTAGGCCCATAAAGCATTATCTAATCTTTTGGACCAATCTTGTCGGTTCGGGTGAACTACCTTCTCAAGTATGCCTTTGATCTTTTTGTTTTCCAGTTCAGCTTGCCCATTCGTTTACGGATGGTAAGCTGTGGCAACCTTGTGCTTTACTCCATGCTTGTCGAGTAACCATTTCAACTATTTGTTCATAACATGGGACCCTTCATCACTTATGATAGCTCTCGGGGTTCCAAACCTTGTGAGCACATACTTCTGCAAAAACTTCATCACAACCTTAGCATCATTCATCGGATATGCCGACCTCAACCCACTTAAACATGTAGTCTAATGCTACTAATATGTACTTGTGACCAGAAGATGGAGGGAAAGGATCGAGAAAGTCAATACCCCAAACATCGAATAATTCTACCTCAATGATATTTGTTCGTGGCATCTCATTTTTGTTGGTAACGTTTCCAAACCTTTGACATCGATCATAGCTCTTTACGTAAGCATACGCGTCTTTGAATAGCGTTGGCAAAAGAATTTGGCTTGCAATACCTTGGCCACAGTATGTGTACCTCTGAACTTTCCTCCACTCAAAGCTGAGTGGCAATGATATAGAATCTTACGTACTTCATCTTCTGCCACGTATCTCCTGATCATTTGATCTGTACACTTTTTAAATAAGTATGGCTATTCCCAGAAATAGTACTTCACATCGTGAAGAAACTTTTTCTTTTGATGATACGTCTTATCAATCGGCATCAAACCATAAGCTAAATAGTTAGTAATATCAGCAAACCAAGTGGTATTATGGACATGATTTACTTTCAGTATGTGTTCATTTGGGAATGTCTTCTAAATGGGTGTAAGTGGAGAATTCCCTTCTTGCAGCTCCAATCTGGACAAGTGGTTTGCTACTTGGTTTTCTACTCCCTTTTGATCTTGAATTTCTAGATCGAACTCTAGAAATAGAAGTACCCATTGGATCAATCTTGGCTTAGTGTCTTTCTTGGCAGGTAAATACTTAATTGCCGAATGGTCCATATAGACAGTTACTGTGGTACCTATAAGAGATGATCAAAACTTGTCAAAAGCAAACACAATAGCAAGTAACTCTTTCTCTGTTACCGTATAATTCAATTGAGCTCATGTTAGAGTCTGACTTACATAGTAGATGGGATGAAAAACTTTGTTCCTTCGCTGGTCCATCATAACTCCTATCACGAAGTAACTTGCATCACACATCAATTCAAATAGAAAATCCCAGTCTGATGTGACTATTATGGGTGCTAAAACTAACCGGATTTTCAATCATTGAAGGCTTTTAAACACTCCTCATTGAATTTGAACATCTTGTCCTTCTCCACTAATTTGCATAAAGGTTTAGTAATTATGGAGAAATCCTTGATAAATCTCTGATAGAAACCGGCACGGCCCAAAAAGCTCCTAACACTTTTTATAGATGTTGGAGGTGGGAATTTCTTAATAACATCTACCTTTTTTATCTACCACGATTCCATGTTTCGTTATCCGATGCCCTAGAACAATACTTTCTTGGACCATAAAATGACAGTTTTCCCAGCTGAGTACGATGTTTGTTTCTTCACATTGCCTTAGTACCTTGGCCAGATTGGCTAGGCAATCATTATATGTATCTCCGGATACTGAAAAATCATCCATAAACACTTTCATATGTTTCTCAACCATATCAGTAAAAATCGACATCACACATCTTTGAAATGTAGCAGGTGCATTACATAAACCAAATGACATGTGTCTAAATGCAAATGTACTGTACAGGCAGGTGAATGTTGTCTTGTGTTGATCCTCTGATGCTACTTTAATTTGATTATACCTCGAATATCCATCGAGAAAATAGTAATAGTCTCACCCTGCGAGTCTTTCCAGTATCTGGTTCAAGAACGGCGAAGGAAAGTGATATTTTCTAGTCACCTTGTTCAGCTTCCGATAATCGATGTAAATTCTCCATCCCGTAACCATTCTAGTTGGTATTAGCTCGTTGTTTTCATTCTCTACGACTGTAATACCTCATTTCTTTGGCACGTATTGGACTGGACTTACCCATGAACTATTTGAGATGAGTTAAATTATACCTGCATCTAACCACTTGATTATTTCTTTCTTTACCACGTCCTTCATGATGGGGTTCAGTTTTTGTTGTTCATCAATTGTCCCTTTCTCACGATCTTCTAAGATGATCTCGTGTATGCATACAGATGGACTATTGCCGTAAATATCGACTATGGTCCATCCGGTAGCCTTCTTAAATTGTTTCAATACTAGGATGAGTTTCTCTTCTTGCTTAACGGTCAATTCTGCTAAAACAACACAGGCAAAGTAGAAGTGTTTCCCAAATAAACATATTTTAAATGTGAGGGAAGTACCTTCAGTTTTAATTTAGGTGGCTTCTCGATTGGTGCTTTTGGTTGGGCATAATCCCTATTCTCTAACTCTAAAAATTCAAAGTAGGATTGCAAATTAAATCCCCTTTGATTAGCTTCTAGCAAAGCTAACTGTTCATCTTCCTCTTCATCACTTGAGGGTCTGATGTCCAAATTTTCTCCAATAGGTCCTCAACAAAGTTAAGTTCCCTTCCCATGATAAATTCCTCTAAATCAGACACTGCACAACAATCATCAAATATGTCAGGAAATCGTATAGACTTGAAAACATTAAATGTTACTTGATCGTCTTGAACTCGCATAGTAAGCTAGCCCTTTTGCACTTCGATAAGGGTCTTTTCAGTTGCTGGGAAAGGCCTTCCTCGGATGATTGACACTTCTTTATCTACTTAAAAGTCTAGAGTAACAAAGTCAATAGGAAAAATATATTTGTCTACACGTACCAATATGTCCTTGATTTTTTCCTTCTGGATGTGCTAAGGATTGATTTGCTAATTGAAGTGTAACTGTAGTAGGTCTAAATTTACCTATCTCCAACCTCTTAAACATAGACATGGGCATCAAGTTGATACTCGCACCCAAATCACATAGTGCCTTACCACAATAAGTTGCTCCAATGTTGCAAGGTATGGTAAAACATCCAAAATCTTTTAACTTCGGAGGTAGTTTGTCTTGAAGATATGCACTGCATTCCTTCATCAGGGCTACAGTCTCAAATTCTCCTAGTCTTTGTTTTTTAGATAGGATATCCTTTATGAATTTGACGTTGTTTGGCATTTGTTCAGGTGCTTCAACCAACGGGATGTTGATATGAAGTTGCTTGAGTAGGTCTAGAAACTTCTTGAATTGGACTTCCTGCTTCTGCTTCTGAAGTCTTTGAGGGTAGGGTGGTGGAGGCTTCTTTACTGGAACTGGTAGATTCCTCTTTTGTGGCAACTCTGCATCTAACGAAGTAATTAGTTTATCAAAATTGATTGGTTTAGAAATTACCTTATCGGGTTTTGCAGATTCTGGTTCTGGTGAAACTGGAATCTCAATGCTCGATTGAACTTCCATTGAGTCTTGGACACCAGCTGGTTCCTCTTCAACTTTGATAGTGTTGGGCTTTAATGTCTTTCTGCTCCTTAATTTCAACGCTTTGCAATGCTCCTTCTCGGGATTCCTTAGATTCTCTGTATCATTAAGTAAAGCACCTTGTGGCCGGTTCTTAAGTTTAGTAGCAAGTTGACCCACTTGATTCTCTAAATTCCTTAGAGTGGTGTCATTTTTTTTCCATATATGCCTTCAATAGTTTCTCTAGGCTATTGGAAGGTTCAGCTTAGGTTCGTTTTTAAACTTGTTGATGAAAAACAGGTGGCTGGGTCAGTCTAGGTTATGCATAAGTGTTACTGGTTCCAGCCCCTTGGTTACTCCAGGAAAAATTCGGGTGGTTTCGCTATGATGAGTTATAAAAATTAGATTGCAGTCATTGCTTTCCTCGATTTTGGTTCTGGTTACCTATGTAATACACAGTTTCTGGGTTCTATAGGCATTCTTCAAAACAAATTTCCTTCCCTATAGTAGGCACAGGCTATGCTTTCAAATTGATTGGATGGCTGAGCTGCAAAACTATTAAACCCATTAGTGGTAAAATTTTTAAGCATTGAGAAAATCGAAGATACCTGATATGCAAGTGAAGTGTGTAGATCCACTTCATGTATTCCAGCGACTCATCTTCTTGACACTGCTCGATTAGTTGGCCATTGATAATTGTTGTTGGCAATCCTCTCTATGATTTCATAAGCCTCGTTATAAGACTTAGAAATGAGAGCATCGTTAGCTGAAGCATCCACTACCATCCACGTGTGAGCATTTAGACCATTATAAAATGTCTCAAGTTGGATGTAATAAGGGATTCCATGATGAGGGCACTTTCGTAATAATTCTTTGTACCTTTCCCATGCCTCATACAAGGACTCATCATCCATTTGTTGGAAAGCAGTGATTTCATTCCTCAACTTAGCACTCTTGCTAGGCGAGAAATGCTTCATGAGGAATTTTTTTGCTAACTCTTGCCATGTGGAAATGGAATTTGGTGGCAATGAGATTACCAGGCTCGAGCTCTATCCCTTAGTGAATATGGGAATAACTTCAATCATAGTGCATCTTTGAGTACTCCAGCTAACTTGAAATAATCGCTCACCTTCGTAAACAATCTTAAGTGAAGATGAGGATCTTTGGTAGGAATTCCACTGAATTGGCCCACTATCTGAAGCATCTGAAACATGACTGGCTTCATCTCGAACTGTTGTGCCTCGATTTTGGGTCTCTTAATACCCAAATTAAGATCATGAAACACTCGCATGACATACTGTCTTAAAGCTCTGTCCCTATCATCAGCAATAAAGATAGGATTTTAAACAGGGTTTGCTTTATTCCTTGATTTGGATTTTCGTAGTTCATCTCTTTAGTCCTTCTTTGACTTGCTTGTCTCATTCGTTGTCGAAAAGTTCTTTCAATCTCAGGGTCTACAGGGAGTAAATTGATAATTTGATCAATACTCATAAACACCTGAAACAAACACAGAAAATTAATTAAGTTAAAATTAATCAGAAAAACAAATAAACCAAAATGAAAAATTAAAAAATTCACAAATAATGACTTTTGAAAATAGTCCTTGGCAACGGCGCCAAAAACTTGGAACGACGGAAATGTGCAAGTGTACATAATCGCAACAAGTAATAAAGTGACAAGTAAATGTCAAGTTATCGTATCCACAGGGATTGTGAAAATAATTATTTATGAATGCAAATTTAAAACCACTTTGGTGAAGAAAAATATTTTGATTTGAAGAGGTGATTAAAAACTAGGATACTAAGTAAAATAAATAAAAATAAAAATAAAACAAAAGTTCCAATGTACGATTTCAAAAGATGATTTTAATCAAGATGACATAATTATGCTAGATTAACTACATTTCTTAACTTAGAATTATTAAACTCATGTTTATGTTGTTACGAATAAATTCACGGCAACCCCTAATTTACTAACTTATTAACATACTTACCTACCAAAATCCATTTATCTCTTGACTGTATCTCTATGTTAATTCAACCGATTAAACAAATTTTAATAAGAAAATGTGTTAATACACATACATACTTATGAAATTAAAATAATCTCTTGTACATATCTCTATGCCAATTCAAACAATTAATTTAATCTCATAAGCACATAAAAGATTACGTGAGGTAACAATGCATTTCTACCTTGAAATAGTTTAATCACAATAATCTTGCAAGTTATGCAAGACTAATGTATCGTTAGATACCATTGATAATTTAACCCTCAGCTACCTTAGATGATTAAACATGCACTGATTAAGTATCATTTCAATTAATTACAATTTCAATCTGTTTAAATAATTAATTCATTAGTTACCTTACAATTGTAATGCAAGAATAACTTAGTCATGGTTTTACTTAATCAAACATCTTACCGAGGCCTATAACAACACAAGCAGAATTTTAATAACTCAAGTAGACGAAATGCAATTAGCCTAACACGAATTAAATTTAAGCCATATTAATTAAATTATACATATCAACATCACAAATACTCATAGAGATTTTCATAACAACAAAAATAAAATTAAAAGGATAAGGAACAAGAATCAAATCCAGTGTTTCTCTGAGGCTTGACTAGTTTGCTCCGCTCCTCCTTCTCCACTTGTTCTTGTTGAACCAAGGCTTTCACGAACACTTGAATGCTACTCCAAATGGTGGTTGAAGGACTCTTTTTCAAGAGGTGAAATTGGTAAGCGAATGGGGAAGGAAATGAAGAACAATGAAGAGAGAAAAGTGAAAGAGAAGTGAAGAATGAATGGTTTTGAAAAGTGTTTGAAGTGAGCAGCCAAGGGGGTATTTATGGGTTGAGAAGGTGGCTACGAATATAAAAAATAGCAGCCATAGAGTCCCCCCATGGATGGCCACACATGTGGCAAGTTTGAAGGTTTCAAACTTGCAATTTTAAGGTAGGGGCAAATCTAGAAAGACATAAATAGTGGAGGGTTTGAATGCAAATTGAAGGAGTCTTTGAGGGCTATTTTTCAAGCTGGATAATCTGCCAAATAAGCTGATTGGGTTTGCATGTGGGACGGTTTTGGGCTGCCCAGTGCTCGGTTGGATCGGTTTTGTTGGTTCAGCTCAATTGAGCCTCTTTTCATAATTAATTAACAATAATTTATTTAACCCAAATTAAATTGGATTAAAATTAAAATTATTTATATTATGAATTAATATTCATAATTTGGATCATCTTCGGCTGAAAAATTAGCTCACCTCGATGATTCAAAATCGCTTTTCGATTTTGTGCTTCTAGTAGTTCTGTCAAGCCGTTTTTCGCCCTTTGTGTGAATTTGTCGAAAATGATCAAAATTATCAAAATTTACTGTAAAATTAATTAAAAATTCAACATGTTAATAATTTAAGTACAATTTAATTATTTTATAAAAATTATATATTTTTCGACAAGAATTTTACCGAAATTGCATGAATTTGAGTTAAAAAGGGTATGAAAATTAAAATTTTGAAAATTGACCTAGTTTGTGATATTTATAGCAATAAACCTAGACTGAATTCGTACTCGTGTTTTCATATAGGCAAATCCTTATCATTCTTGGCTTTCAACTAAACGATCTTCTTCGCTATTCTCAAACCACGAATTGCTTTGAGTATGGGCTCGAACAAAATGAATCAAACACAAAACTAGAAGTATTTTCCTTACTTTTATTGGGAAAGTAGATCTCTTTTAGATAGTGATTGCCGTCAGACGTAAGGACGTCTTGACTGGAGATACTGAAGCAAATATATATGATTAAGCAGCAGTGTCCACAAGTATATGGGTCAAATTGTAATATAGTAAAGAATGTTACAACAAAACACTCCACGAAACATTATGAGGTTCATACCCAAGAGAGGTTGAGTTAAACTTAAATTAATTTTCTACACTAACAGGGCTAAATATTACTACACTAAAAATAATATTATGAATAAAAAATTCAAATTGATTCACCAAAATAACATAAATGATCTAAAATGAAGACAACCAAATAACAATCGAAATTAATTCCAATTAAATAGAAAGAAGATTAACTCACTTTAGTGTTCCTAATTAACTTCAAAACTCAGATTTTATCAATTTAGCTATTTATTAACCAATTATTACCTCTTGGCCTCTAACTAATTAACTAATCAACCAATACACGCTTATCTCTTGACCTCACTTTCTTGATCGAGATAAATTATGATTTTTTCAGTAAACTTATCTCTCGATCTCGTTTACCCTAAATTACTTCCTAGCGTTGTCACTTTCTATGGTTTAATCACACATAACTTAAACCAACTAACTCGAATTTACACTCTAATTCATCTATTAACTAGTCACACATCTAGTGTTGCAAAACTACATTTTGAATGGGAATAATGTGGCTTCGAAGTCTGGTGTTGTGACACCATTCCTCGGTGTCATGACGCTATAGTCGTCCTGCATCTTCTAGGCCGGCAAACAAAGTCCTACACACTAAATAGAGCTGTTAAATCATCCCTAGGCCCATATGGTCCATTAGGTCATGACATTTCTCAAGATTGCGTAAAAATGCTTACTTTGCTTAAATTAAACCTAAGATAAAAAAAAATCCAAAACAAAATAAAAACATATAAAACACTAGAAAATAAGCTCGTTAACTGCTAGGAAAACCTTAATTTGCCACAATTAATTGTGGTAGATTAGATAGAAACTAGTAGAATTACAATTCTCAGAAAATATTATTTATTCTTAAAATAAATTTCCACTACTTTTCGTTAGAATAGCAATATTAAAAATTTCAGAGAAACTTGTGCTTTTCGCTTTTAGTTGGTTTGATTTGAAACCTACCAGTGCCATGTATAAGAAGAGTTAGTAGGATCTTGGTTGAAGTGATAGTGTAACACCCCATACCTGACTGATCGTCGGGTCCAGGTACCAAGTGTCACAAGTAACCCAAATTACTTAACAGAATTTCTAACCTGATTTACTTACTGACTTAAACGATACCAAATTATACACCCACTTTTCTTACTATTCAACTTTATTCAATTCCCTTGATAGCAGTAGATTTCAAAAGTTTAAACTTCCATTATATTCTATATCATACAAGTACTAAGTTCTTATAATCACTCTACCTTATTAAGCGTGAATAATTATTTATAATAACTTGAAACTTAAGACTTTATACGGATACACTTAATTAATCCCTGAGGCATGGCCTTTAAGTTTTCCCCTTTATATGCATTAAACAACTACCACCATTCACATAGACTTGGCGACGTCTGGCTTGATCCCTCCACACGATCCTTGAGTCATCCATTAACCCTGCATGCAAGACAGTACATTTGTAAGTTCAGATGAACTTAGTGAGATTCTATACCGCGGTATTCACAGAACTCTTAAATTTTTGGGTAAATAAGAATTTATGCACATAATGAAAACTCCCTGAGTATCTTAGGAAACTCTGCAGATTTTCTGGGTGTAGTTGATGCCTTGCGTTCTCTAAGCTAACCATTGGCAGACACATCCATTGGTTTAGTCATAAGTGTGCTCTTCCAAGTAACAATTTCTTTTGGGACATGACCCTATCCTTGTAATGGCCTGTTTTTAGTAGTGTTGGGAACAATGATTTTGGGACCACGATTCTAAAAACTGAGTCACCATTTAAATATTTATTTAATTTTTACAAGTATTTTTTCGGGTTGCATTAAAATTTGGTTAAGAAATTTTATTGTTTAAATAGTTAATTAAGTAAAAAGGACTAAATTGTAAAAGATGAAAATTTGATTTTTATTGGTCAAAAGGGTCAAATAGATTTGAAAAGGTAAATTAAAGGACTTATATGGTAATTATACCATTTGATTTCGTAGTGGACGATTTTGGGTGATTAAATGGATGAAATTTGGTTAATTTTTAAAGGACAAATTGCTAAATTAGTAAGTTAATAACACAAACTAATAGAAAAAAAAACAATGGGTCATATTCTTTCTTTAGAATTGAGAACTGAAAAATCCACGAAAGGGCTTTGAAGGTTAGGTCAAACATGTTCTTTGCATGCATATGTTTTTTAGGTTAGTTTTTAGTGATTTTTATGTTTTTGTTACCGTATTAGCTTAATCTAGCTAGCCCAGGGGTCAATTCATAAATTTATTAAAATTTTAGGGACTTTCCATGAATGAATTGAATGTGTTTTGAACTTAGTTGATTATTAAGGTTGGTTGCTAAATAAGAATATTTTGTATGGTAATTTTAACTAGTTTTGAGAATAATGACTTAATAGTTGTAATTTCGACAGTGGCATGGTTAGTTGCTAATATTCAAATGTTTAGGAGTTGTAGAGGGGCTATAATGAAATTTGACACTAATGTTTTTAGGCTATTGTGGAAATTTTGTAAGTTTTGACATAATGGCTAAATTGAATAAAAGGTAAAAGTTTAGGGTATAAACGTAAAATTTCATTAAATGGTTAATTGCATAAGTGTAAGTGTTTTAAGATGCTTAATTTGGTTAATTGAATTAATTTATTATATTTAGATCAAGAAACCGAAAGTTTGTTGATAAATAGGGGGAAAGGAAAAATTATTGAGTAATCGTCATTGCGTATCATTAGCTACCGTGCTCTAATAAGTTTGCATTACTATTCCTATGTTTATAATTTTTTTATTTCTACATGCTTTCTTATAATTATATTTAATGTTTTTTATTATCTATTGAATTATTAGAAAATAAATAATAAATGAATATAATAAGTACAAGATGTACTTGATTTTAGCAAGCTTTGAGCCAGTGATTAGTTAGCAGGCTTTGAGCCGGTGTTTATTTAGCAAGCTTTGTGCCAGTGTTTATTTAGTAAAATTTGTGCCAGTGATTATTTAGCAGGCTTTGAGCTAGTGTTTATATAGCAGGCTTTGAGCCAGTGATTGTTTAGCAAGCTTTGAGCCGATGTTTATTTAGCAGGCTTTGAGTGGATGAATATTTAGCAGGTGCTAAGTACTGGTGATATAAACCGTAACTATGGCTTGAGATCCTACATGTGTTGTGGATAATCTGAAGCTTGTGTGAGCAACATTGTGAGTTTGTTAAAGTTCTACAGTTAACTCGAATAAGTGTTATTCTTTTAATTATTTGAAATGAGATGTTAATATAATAATGACTTGGTTTATAATCATTTATCATATGGTATCTTAATGATATAAATTATTCATGTCTAATTGTTTTGGAAAGGTGAAATGATGGTACATTGGCTAAAATTGTTAGTTTCATGCTTGTGTGTTTTATAATTAAGTAAAAAGGTATGTGATATTTGTTTTACGAATTTACTAACTTTATTTGGTTGTATGTCTTTGTAGGTTGTTAGACTTTTATTGTTGATTAGAAGTCATTGGAGATCACACTATCTAGCATCTTAATCGGTAGTTATTCATTAATTTTGGCCTAGTGATAAATGGCATGTATAGAGGATGTTATAAGGTTGGAATGATTTGGTATTTTGGTTGTAAATTCCTTTATGTATAAAGTGAATATACACATTGTGAATTTGACCCTTTTTGGTAACTTATGGAAATGGTCATGTTGAAATGGTATCTAGGAATATTCATTATGATAGAATGGATATAATGAAAGAAATTTGTGAGCTATAAATGATGGTGTTGGTTTAATTTTTGACTTGAAGTGTCAATAAGGGCACATTGGTTGGGCACTGAGGTTCTATGTTTTGCTATGTTTTAAACTTGATAGAATGCATTTGAAGTTATAAAAATGTTTGGTTTTAGGTACACACGGCCTGAGACACGAGCTCTTACATGGCCATATGTCTCTTTATATTCCATTGTAGGTTGGTTCACACGGGCACAATAAGTTACACAGCTTGGGGACATGGTCGTGTGACCCTGAAGAACACGGGCACAGTGAGTTACACGTTCTGAGGACATGGCCATGTTGCCCTATTTCACACGGGCACAGTTAGTTACATAGTTTAAGCACACGACCATGTTTAGGGCCACACGGGCTAGCCTCTTTCACACGATTTGGCCACAGGGCAATGTGTCCCTTGTTTTTACTTTTTACTTAAAATTTCATAAAAGTTTCAATTTAATCCAGATTTGGTTTCGGTTTGTTCTAAATGTTCCGTAAGCTCAATTTAGGTCCCAAATGCTTTGAAAAACATGAAAATGATTATTGATGAATTATTTGGGTTATGTTTGACTTTAAATTATGAACTATGTTAAAGTTTTACAGTAGTAATACATTATAGTTTGGGACGATGACCATATACACAAATTATACAGATTAATGATTAATATTGGCGGATTAGTAGACATCTCACAAAAACTGAAATTTCTTACCTTAAGCCCTTTGTATCCATAATGAATTAGTATATATTTATTGTATTACCTCGTTAGTTACCTTCTTAAGACTTAGACTATTGCATAGAACCCTCCTTTTAAGGAAAAACCCACTTAATGATATCCTCATTTGCAACCTTGAATATGAGATTTGGTTGATAAATAAGCAACTCTTTCTTTGCAGACTTGTACATATAAGAAAGTCCCAAAGTAATTTTCTTGTAACAACCTATTTTTCAGTGGTACTGGAAACGACGGTTTTGAATCTATAATAGCCCAATTTTGGGCCTAGTTAGAATAGTGGTTTTGGGACCACGAATCTGACATGGTAAAACTTGTTTTTATTACATTTTCATGGTTTAAAGTTTTACAGAATGATTTCGTGAAAATCTCATTCGAAAATTTTGACGTTTGAGCACTCAATTTAGCAAAAAGGACTAAATTGTAAAGAGTGCAAAAGTTGAGTTCTACATGCTAGAGGTGTCTAATTTTCATGAAAATTTAAATTAAAGGTCCTTAGATGGTAATTAGACCATTTTACTTTAATTTGGACAAAACTAGGCATGAGGTAAGAGAATTTTAGTGTTTTGAAAAAAGGGCATTTTGGTCATTTGGTAATTAAATGAATTAAAAACTAAAAATCAAGCCAAAATTTAGGCCACCTTATTCATGGTTGGCCAAAATTTGCAAGGGATACATAGCTAAGGCTTTGCCACTTTTCAAGCTCAATTGTAAGTTCGTTCTTCCCCCATTTTTAATGCTCTTTACATTTTTGAAGTCGTTATCACCCGATCTATCTATTTCTACCATTAAATTGAGAGATGATTGAGGTCTAGGGTTTGAACCATGTTAGATATTTTTGTATTTTGATGTCTAATAGTAGATTATGCAAGTTTAATGTTAGATAAACAACTTTTGCTAGGTGATTTTTGATGAAAATGTTAGAAGGACTTATTTGTAAAAAGATTTCAAAATGTGTATAAAAGTGTGACTAAATGGAAAATGTGAGAAGCATGAAAGAGGTTCGACTAGGCTTGAGTCTTGATGAAATTTAATAGATTTCATTTTACGAGCCTAGGGACTAAAATGTAAATATGTTAAAGTTTAGGGGAAAAAGTAATTTTTCCATAATGTAAGTTTTGGACTGAATTGAGTAATGTGATTTATAAATGAGTTAAATTTGATATTATAGATGAAGAGAAATGAGGTTCGGACCTAGATTGGGGGAAAAACAAAGTATTTGACGATTAGGTCCATTTCCTACTATTTTTGTACCGAAGTAAGTTCTTATGTAAATAATGCATTGTTTTAATTATGTTTAAATGCTTTATTATTGTATGAATTGTGATTGACTCATGGATGTATTCGACAATGTTACGAAAAGCGTGAAATCTCGGTTGAACCTTAGGAATAGATAGGATACAAATGTCATGACATTAGGGTTATTAAGTTTATGTGTAAGACCATATCTGGGATATGGCATCAGCATGAGATTTCGTGTAAGTCCATATGTGGGATATGGCATCGATATTAGATTTTGTGTAATACCATAGCTGAGCTATTGGCATCGATATGAGATTACATGTAAGACCATATCTGGGATATGACATTGGTATGGTACCGAGTGTACGAGACTCCCGAGTATCCTTTAGTATTCCAAGTGGTTCAATGGGTAATTTAACGAGTATGTCAAAGATGAATTGTGTGTAAATCCAATTCGAGATGATTCAGGTATGTACGTAAAACTCATATGAAATGAGCTCGTTTGAGATAAACCCTCGGTAAGATTTTGATTGAGTAAGTTATGATTATAAGATTTTATTGATATTCATGCTAATTATCATCATGTTAATTCTATGTTAAATGTGTGTTTATGATGCCTATTATCTGCATGGGAACTTACTAAGCTTTAAAGCTTACTCCCTTTTCTTTTCCCTTGTCTTAAAGTGTCACCAAGCCAGCTCAGGGATCGAAGATTTGTCGGAGATCCAGTCACTCTATCAACTTAATATTCTGGGTACCAATGATTTCAATATTTTGAGATATGGCATGCATAGGGACTTGGTTATTTTGTTATGTATCATAATTGAATTGGCCTAATGTGTTGGCCTATATTGGTTGATAATTCATTTTGTAAATGGCCATATGAAAGTGGATAATATTAGTTGAAGTATTTATGTATATGATGATGTTTCATGGATGTGGAAATTAGCATGGTTTAAGTTGATTAGTATGTGATGTTTGTATGTGATAAATGGTAGCATGTGAATGATGTGTGAATGTCTTGTTTTTTCTCTTAATTGGTTGAATATAATTGCTTGGATTGGTGTTATGTTTTGTTGTGTAGGTGTGTGCAAGGAAGGGTGACAAAATGGCTTGGTAAATAGCCTTGTTTTTGTCCACACGGGCAGACACACGGGTGTGTGTCTATGCCGCGTGTGACACAAGGCTTGCCCCATGGGCGTATGTTCCGGTCATGTGTCCCCTGCACCTTAATTGTTACAAAACAAAATGCTCAGAATTGAGCACATGGGCAGAGACACCCATGTGGATGACACGGTCGCAGGCACGGGCGTGTGCCCTTGGTGTGTAAAGTCTGCACCTATTTTATGAAAAATTATGAAAATTAAATTGACCACACGTGTAACGCCCTAAAGATCCTTAATGTTTGTGTCTGTATGTTTGTGTTACACAAATGCATGTCTGCTTCAGTGGTTAAGTGTCCTAGGAAGAGTCTGAGAAGTCTTGGGTTCAAGCCTTGGCTTGTGCAAAAGTTTTGTTTTATATGAATAACCCTGTCTCTAGTCAGTAGGCCTTTAAATAAATATGGGTAAAACATGCCAGAAAGGGCATGCTGGTCTAGGGGATAGGTGGCGTGCTATGGTTACTTGAGGACTGAAGTTTGAGTCCTGCTTTGCGCATTGGGGTGTTTTATTTTGCTGCCTTTGCCATGTGGGTAGTAGAGGTTGACTGAAACACTTCAGAGTTGAGTAGGGTTTGAATTTGGTGGTTAAGGGGATTATGTTGGAGGGACTTTAGGATATAAGTATGGGGTTTTGAAGTTGTGGGATAGTTGGTGCCTAATTGGTATTTTGATAACTTAGAATTCAACTTTGGTTGGTATTGCTCTCCATTTCAGTTGCTGTGAACTTTGTGATTCTTTTCTTTTCTTTGGAGGCCGAATTGTGCTAGGGAGTTTTGGAAGTATCTTTCGTTTTTGCTAATTTTAGGTTTGCACTTCTCTTCAGGTCCCTTGCTTGCCATTTTACTCTTCTTCCCCTACTCCACTTGTGGGAACTCTTCCCCTTTTCTCCTTGGCCGACTGCTCTCCTTCCCTCTCTCTCAATTCTTCTAGGTCTAACAATTTCCTTTTATTTTACATCTTGTTGCTTTGGCCAATTCTCCTTGCTTCTCTCCCTCTCTCAATCGGATTTGTTGGGGCCGAATACTTTCTCCCCTTGCTGCCTTTATTCCATCAATCTCTTCCTCTCTTTTATTGCCAACTCTCATCCCCTTTTTTCTTATTTGTGGTGTTCTTCTTAGTTTCTGGAACTTATTAAGGAGTGAAGGATTATTCATTGATATTGAATCGATCGAAGGTAACTCTTTCCTTAGTCATCATGTGTTCAACTCAAGTGCTTTGGCTTGCATTCTTGGGTGTAGGCCGATTGCTTCATTCCCTTATTCTTGGGTTCTGTGTTTTCTGTAAGTTAGTATGCGTTTGATTCAAGCTATGTGTATGAGCAATCATGATTAATAGATTTCTCTTGTAATGCAGATATTCGTCAATAGCATGTAATTAATCTTTGTCAGTGGTTTAAGTGGGCTAAGCTACATTCGTTCAATCAAGGAAAGTAATAGTTAATATTTTTGGGATAAGTGTTAAGAAGGGTTGTTTAGCCCTATTGTCAAATGATTAATAAAGTGTCTTGATTGAATATAGGTTTTGATGCTCGTGGGCTATTTTCGTATTTTCGTAAACAAGGTGTGTACAAACGCAACTTCGACTATAAAAATTGGCAAAAGACGGAATGAGTGAATGTCGATGTCAGCTGGGCATGCTTACGGCTGTGTAGGTGGGCCATGTGATTAAACATGGGCATATTATCGACATGGCTACCCATGAGCGATTTTATGGGCTGAGGCTGTATTGGGCCATAATTGGCGGAATTGGGCCGTGTGGACCGCACGGGCATGTGGGCCCGACACGGGTAAACCACATGGGCGAGTGGAAATTATTGTGCTAGGCTGTGTAATACACACGACCAAAGCCATTATGGGCCGTGTGGGCACACATGGGCCTGTAATATGGGCCTTGGCCCATTTTTACTATTGGACTGTTAAGGTTGCACGGGTTGCCCGAGATGATTATGGACCTACGGTTGCGTCGGTATGTTTACCTAAACTATCTAATTGATAAAATGACTGTTATGCCCCTATATGATAAAATGACAATTTTGCCCCTATATGATGTATGATTGTAACTAAACATGCCATTTTAGACGTATTGAGTACATGTATGATATTATAACATGACATGACATGACATGATGCATGATGTGTTGCATGGGGGTTGGGTTTTATTATGATTGGATAAAGTGTACTGTACTGGTAGCTCTGCTGCAAATACTATTTAATGCCGCAACCGGTACTTTTTGGTGTGCAGAGATGGGTGGGTCGATTATATCCCCACATGGAGCGCAGGATTGGACGCAGATGGAGCGTAGAGGCTGGCTTGGTAAGATTTCTTGATTGCATATCTGTACTGTTAATGTCATTGAGATGGGCTCAAGCCCAAACTGATATTGATACTGTAATTGGCTAAGGCCCTAACTGAGACTGAACCATTCTTGAATTGGGCTTAGGCCCAGATTGTATATGCTCACTGTTTGTTTATTTGATATGGGATTGCACACTGATTTTTCATAACTCACCCATCTATTTATCTGTGAAGGTAATCCTCAGTCTTAGGCGAATCGGTGCTGCGAGGGACTTAAAGGTGGCCATACAACTGCAGATACTTTCTTATTTGATTTTTAAATTATAAGTGATTTTATTTTGGGTATTTTATTGTTATAAGGCCTCTTTGGTTTTTATTTTGAGATTCTTATTTGCTTTGATTTATAACTGTTAGTAGTAGGAAAAGACGTGGGTTTTCGAAAGGATAAATGTTTTTCTAAAATACCACGAATACGTAACCTGTTTTAAGAGCTTCCGTAGGAAATTACGTCTCAAAAATTAATGACGATTTAATATGATTATCTTCTTGGCAAATGACTTATACTTTGAAAATGAACGAGACATCCTAAAATCATCTTTAAGATCTCAAAGAGGCTAAATATAGAACGGGTTTTTCAATTATATTCACTTTACAAAAAACACCTAATGGGACATTCCCAGATTCGACCATAATGTCTAGGCCGGGTTTAAGGTGTTACATTTAGTGGTATCAGAGCTAGGTTACAAAATTCAGTTGTGGATTTGGGTTTCTTTTAAAACTTAGAATTTCTAAAAAGAATTGTTTCAAATGATTTGAAGTATTTTGAAATATTTTACTGAATGTTTGGTACACTGAGTCTTCGGTGCCTATTCTGTAAGTCTTCTGAAACTAATGCTTGTTTAAATTGAAATACTGAGACTACTGTAGGTAGTAAACTGTACTGAAACACTCTATTTAGGGTAAACTAAAACTGTAGTAAAATTTCGATCTGCGAAAACAAAATCTGAATTACTGATACTATTTTCCATAAAATATCTGTTAATAAACACTGAAACTGTAAAACTAATGCATAAGACTGTTAATACAAATAAAACGCAAATCAATAATGAGCACCAGAGGTACTTGTGGAAGGGGTACAAGAGGCTGTGGCGGAGGCTGTGTAGGTTCTCGACCTGGGTCTTCGTCATCTGGCCACATTCCTAATGTTGAAGCTAGGGAGGCACCGACTTCACCTGTGGCTAAGACTGGGTCTCATGATCGTGCAGCTGGGGACGACGCGCTGTCCCAAGCTATGTTGCGAATTTTGGAGAGGGTTGCTAGGCCCAATACTGGTGCTGTGGGTCGTGAGTCAGTTACGGAATGACTCCGGTCTAATGGAGCTGAGATTTTTAGAGGTATTACTGGAGTTGCCCCTAATCTGGCTGAGTATTGAATTGAGGCCACAGAGAGGATCTTGAACAATCTCGACTGCACCCCGAGCAAAAACTGAGGGGTGCAGTGTCACTACTGCAAGATGAGGCTTATCAGTGGTGGCTTACGGTTAAAGTGGGCACTCAGCCCGATCGATTGACCTGGGAATTTTTCAGGACTGCTTTTGAGGGAAAGTATGTGGGTGCTAGTTATGTGGATGCCCAGAGGAGAGAGTTTCTGAATCTGACTCTGTGGGATAAATCAGTGGCTGAATATGAGGCTGAATTTTTTCTATTAGGCCATTATGCGTGAGGGATAGTGGCAACTGAGTACGAGCGGTGTGTTCGTTTTGAGGATGGCTTTAGGGATAGTCTACGTGTTTTTATAGCTCCATAGAGGGAACAAGATTTTGCTGCTTTGGTTGATAAGGCAAAGATCACCGAGGAGGTGAAGCGTGCTGAGCGCCAGAACCGTGAGAAAGGGAGAGGTAGGATCAAGAGGGAATCAGAGCCTCAAGTTTCTTTTCGAGCCCTAAGAAAAAGGCCAGAGTTGATGGGCTGGTCAGAGTTGGGGCTCCTGTTGCTGCTACTGGATCGCAGCCCTGTACTGATTATGGGAGACGCCATCAGGGTGAGTGTTGGAAAAGGATTGGGGCATGTTTGAGGTGCGGATCATTGGAGCACCGAATCAGAGATTGTCCATAGAGGCCCGATCAGGTCCAAGCTACAGGTTTGGGTATTGTACAGCTGTCGAGGGGTGTTCAGCAGCCACCGAAAGGCTATGGTCAGGCCAGAAGCGGTAATGGTTTGGGCCGTGGTCAGAAAGCACCGGGAAGAGGTGCTCATCTTATTGAGGTGAGGCAGCCAGCTTTAGTTTATGGTGCACGTAGCCGAGAGGAGGGAGATGCTCTAGATGTTATCATGGGTACGTTCTTTATCTTTGATGTACCTTATACTGCACTGATAGATATCTACTCATTCCTATATAGCTTGTAATGTGTCTGAGACTTTGGGTATCTTGGTTGAGAGTACTACGAGTGAGGTTATTGTGTTGAGTCCATTGGGGCAGCCAGTAAGGGTAAATAAACTGTTCAAAGATGTACCTTTGGAGGTACAAGGGGTTATCTTTTCGGTGGATTTGATGAAAGTTCCTTTTGGAGAATTGACTTAATACTGGGAATGGATTGTTGGTTAAACATCGAGTGAGCTTGGATTGTGCTACTAAACGAATGGTACTGAGAACTGTAGAGGATGATGAGGTAGTTGTAATTGGGGAGCATCAGAACTACTTGTCGAATGTGATCTCTGCATTAAGGGCTGAGAAGTTGGTTTGTAAGGGTTGTGAGGCGTTCCTGGCCTACATTAGTGTTACAGATTTTTGGGTTTCTTCTGTTAAAGATATCAGAACGGTTAAAGACTTTCCGGATGTTTTTCCTAATGAGGTACCTGGATTACCTCCAAACCGTGAAGTTGAGTTTAGGATTGAGCTCCTGCCTAGTACAGCTCCGGTGTCTATCGCCCCTTATAGAATGGCATCGAAGCAGCTTGTGGAGCTTAAAGCATAGATTCAAGAATTGTTGGATCATGGGTTCATCCGACCTAGTGTGTCTCCATGGGGAGCACCGGTTTTGTTTGTGAAAAAGAAGGATAGATCCATGCGTATGTGCATCGATTACCGACAATTGGATAAATTGACCATTAAGAATAAGTACCCCCTACAGAGGATATATGATCTATTTGACCAATTTTGAGGAGCTTCGGTTTTCTCTAAGATTGATCTCTGATGGGGGTACCACCAGCTGAGGGTCAAAGAGACTGATGTATACAAGACATCGTTTAGGACACGTTATGGTCATTACGAGTTCCTAGTGATATCGTTTGGATTTATGAATGCAGCAGAGGCTTTTATGGATCTGATGAACAGAGTGTTCCAGCCCTATCTGGATCGGTTCATAGTGGTTTTTATTGACAACATTCTGGTGTATTCCAGAACTAAATATGAACATGATGTACATCTCCGAGTTGATCTGTAGATTCTGAGGGAGAAACAACTTTATGCCAAGTTCAGTAAGTGTGAGTTCTGGTTACGAGAGGTAACATTTTGGGCCATGTGGTATCTGCTGGACGGATTAGGGTTGATCCTTGGAAGATTGAGGCCGTTTTGAATTGGAAGCCGTCTAAGACTGTATCTGAGATCTACAGTTTTTTAGGACTGGCAGGATATTATCGATGATTTTTTTAGGGGTTTTCATTGATTGCAGCACCTCTGACTAAGTTGTTGCATAAGGGAGTGCTGTTTAACTGGACTGATATGTAGTAAGAGAGCTTCAAGAAACTCAAGAAAGTTCTGACTGAGGCCCCTATCTTGATACAGCCAAAGTTTGGGAAAGAGTTCACTGTCTACAGCCGTAAGGTCATGACATATGCATCTCGTTAGCTTAAGACTCATGAGGTGAATTATCCAACGCATGACTTGGAGTTGGTTGCGGTGGTATTCGCACTAAAAATTTTGAGGCATTATTTGTACGGTAAGAAGTGTATCATTTACACTGATCACAAGAGCCTCAAGTATCTTTCCACTTAGAAGGAGCTAAATCTTAGGTAGCGTAGATGGATTGAGCTGCTTAAAGACTATGACTGTACGATCGAATACCATCCTGGTAAGGCCAATGTGGTGGCGGACGTACTGAGTCATAGAGCTATGACTGATCTAAGGGCGATGTTTGCTCGCCTCAGCTTATTTGATGATGGTAGCTTGTTAGCCGAGATCCAAGTTAAACCGACATGGATTGAGCAGATTAAGGGTAAACAGTTAGAGGATAAGTCACTGGGTCTTCGTTTTCTACAGGTTGAGAGTGGTGATACTGTGGATTTTGGGTTGAATAGTGAAGGAGTGCTCTATTTTTGTGGGAGAATCTGCGTACCTAAGGACACCAATTTGAGACAATCTATATTGCGTGAGGCGTATAGTAGCCCTTATGTTATGCATTCTGGTGGAAAGAAGATGTACCAAGACCTCCGTGAGTTGTATTAGTGGTCGGGTCTTAAGCGTGAAGTTACCGATTTCGTGGATAAATGTCTGACTTGCCAGCACGTTAAGGCTGAACATCAGTTACCTTTAGTTTTGCTTTAGCTAGTTAAAATTCCTCTATGGAAGTGGGAGAGAGTAATTATGGACTTTGTTAGTGGGCTGCCCCTAACGCCTACTAAGAAAGATTCAGTATGGGTCATCGTGGATCAATTGACCAAGTCTGCCTATTTCATACCAGTTCGTACTGATTACTATATGGCTGAGATAGTGAGACTGTATGGAGTATCGGTTTCCATAATATCTGATAGGGATCCTCGCTTCACGTCTCAGTTCTGAAAAAAGTTGCATGAAGCTTTGGGTACAAGGTTGGACTTCAGTATTGCGTTGCATCCTCAGACAGATGGTCAGTCAGAAAGGGTGATTCAGATATTAGAGGACATGTTAAGGAGTTGTGTGATTGGTTTTCGAGGTAGTTAAGAGGACTACTTGCCGCTAGCAGAGTTTGCTTATAACAATAGCTATCAGTCTAGCATACAAATGACACCTTACGAGGCATTATATGGTCGTAGGTGTCGCACTCCTTCGTGTTGGACTAAGTTGGGTGAGAAGCGTGTTGTGGGCTCTAAATTTGTAACACCCTCGCCCGTATCCAACACCTGGACAGGGTTTGAGGTGTTACCAGACTTAAACTCAACCAACTACATAAAATCGTGCTGTAAAATTTTGATCAATTTAAAACTTTTCATTTCACATATATTTTTTCCCTTAAACGGGCTCACGAGGCCCAAAACATGCATTAGACGATTCTGGACTAAATCGAGAACTTAAGAAAAAATTTGAAAAATTTCACGCTTTAAGGCTCCACACGCCCATGTAAGTATAGAGCACACGTCCATGTGCTAGAGACACGCCCGTGTCTCGAACCCGTGTCCAAAAACCTAGGCAGTTTGCCAATTTGGTCATGAACAAATTGAAGTCACACGGCCAAGGCACACGCCCATGTCCTATGATCGTGTCCTTCACATGCCTGAGACACATGGCCGTGTCTCTTACCCGTGTGCATACTACCATGCATACTGACTTGAAAAACTTAGGTGCAGGGGACACACGGCTCGACAACACGCCCATGGGGGTGGACCGTGTGTCACACACGGCCTAGACACATGCCCGTGTGTCTACCCGTGTGGACAAATACAAGGCTATTTTCCAAGCCATTTTGTCACCCTCACAACACATGCACGCATACTTATACAATAGCATACAACATGACAAAATTAGGCACTTAAACATTCCTAACATGTCATGACCATGGCAATTTCACATGCAACCAATATTATAGATTTTACCTTCATCTTTACCACATTAATGTTATAGCTATCAACATGTCATCAAACCTCATTTTCATCACTAAGCATTCATGATCGCATCCACATACCATTCGTACCAAGCCATTAAAGACTCTCCATAAATAAATAGGTTTACCAACCCCATAATCAAAATAAGCCAATACTTTTGGCTAAAGCAATATCACATACTCAAATATTTAAACTCATATACATGCCATAGACTCATAGTACTTGAAATCACTTACACCAATAGCGATAGCTTGACAGTGTGATAATATCTTCGACGAACTCCAACCTGTGCTAACCTGGCAACACTAGAGAACATGGGAAAGGAAGGGGGGTAAGCTTTACGCTTAGTAAGTTCATATGAAAACAATAACCAACTCATTAACATGTTTTATCAATGTTCCCAACATATTCTCAAGTTCATGACAAGCTGTCTTCTTGTACAATAGTCAATAAAATATTTATATCTGGAGGTACGAAACTCAAAATTAAGTTTCGTTAATTTTCCTTGAAACTAAACTCATGTACCTTTCTACCATTAAATTTCCAGAATTTTTGGTTTACCCAATAGTACAGTTTATTCCTCAAAGTTACCCCTGATTCACTGTCTAACAGTTCCGACCTTTCTGTACTAAAGTTCAATTATCTCATAGCACAGGACTTGAATAATGTTTTCGTCTATTTATTTTAAAAATACACTCATTAAGGATTCTAAAAATATAAATTATAGCTCATAAATATTTTTATACAATTTATAATAATTTTCTCAAATCAGAATAGGGGATTTCGAAGTCATTCTGACTCTATCTCACACAACTTCAAATATCTCATTATAGGAAATTCTTTTGCTTACACGGTTTCTTTTAAAAAACTAGACTCATAAGCTTTAATTCCATAATTTATTCAGCCTCTAATTCACTTTCTACTATATTTGGTGTATTTTCAAATTTACACCACTGCAGTAGTCCAAAACTGTCCAGGCTAATTTACTCTTCCACAATTATTGTTCACCAATTTAATACATCATCATTTCATCTATCATGGTAAGAACACATAGCTATGCATCATAAGCATGGACCCATAATCTCAAGGTCATTACAAAATCATTCTCATAAACATGACTTACTTATTTGCAACCTTACCAAAGGTGCATCATAGACCGAATCATTTCTCATGAGTTTTGCGTACATACCTGTACTACTTCATAACATAATCATTCCTTATCACAGCTTTGTTAAAATCTTTGAATTTCCCGTTGAACCACTTGGAATACAAAAGGGTATTCGGGGAAATTTGTACACATATTAAGATGCCAATGCCATATCCCAAATATGGTCTTACATGGGTTCACACACTTCGATGCCAATGCCAAGTCTCAGACATGGTCTTACATGGAATCTCATAGCGGAACTTTATCGAATGTCATCGAGACATCATCAATCCATTTCATAAAGAAAAATACATGTACATATACATTTCATGAAATATTTGAACATTAGACATATAATAATAACAACACGTTGCATTATTTTCATACAACTTACCTCAACACCAAATTGGTAAAAGAGGCTTAAACATCAATTTCTCGTTTTTCCTCGTTCTAAGCCCGAATCTCATTTTTCATCATCCATAACATCACATTTATCTTATTAAAATAATATAATAATCAAATTAGTCCAATGACAAATTTTAGCAAAATTTCTGATTTTGCCCCTATACTTTGCCAAAATTACCAAATAGCCCCTAGGCTCGAAAAATGATTTTTACCACATTTTCTTACTCATTCAGCCTAGAAAAACCATTTTCATAACTATAGAAACTCATAAATTCAATTGTTTCACACATTTGCACTTATTTTACAAACTTTACAAAATAGCCCATTTAGGTGCTTTCATGCAAATTTCTTTCATGAAAGTTGTTTATAACACTACCAAGGCTCATATTCTTCCATAAAAAATCAGAAGAAAAAACATATACTTTCATGGAAAAATCCTAGACTCTTAATCATTTTGCAAAATAGTCCCCTCATTTAAAAGCTCATGCTTTAGGGGTTCAAAAAATGTAAAAATAATCAAGAAAGAAATTAAAAATCACTTACTAGCATGGGAGTTTCTTTTCTAAAATTTTCCAGCTTCTAAACCCTTTCTTTCCTGCCATTTTTGGTGGAGAGAAGATGAAGAAAAGATGAGATCTTTCTTTTATTCTATTTTTAGTCAATTTAGTCACCTAAAAGCCACAAATTTTGGCTTTTTGACCAATTTGTCTCCTTTGGCTGACCATCACACTTTCAATGGCCAAATTTCACTTTAAAGACCCCCAATTTAAGATATAAATCAATTTAACACATTTAGGCATCAAAACACAACTTTTACCTTTTATGCGATTTAGTCCTTTTTCGAAATTGGACTAGAAATCGCTAAAATTAATATACCAAAATTTTTATGCACCTTTATAAACATGCAATATCACATAAAATAACATGAAAATAATTTTCTCTGGCCTCAGAATAGTGGTTCTAGGCCCAAAATTGGGCTGTTACAGAATTAGTTTATTATACTGAAGATAAAGTTAGACTAATTTAGGATCGACTAAAGGCGCGTTAGATAGAAAAAATTCGTATGTGAATTTGAAGTGTAAAGAGATTGAGTATTCTTTGGGGGGCTTTGTGTTTCTCAGGGTCTCGCCCTGAAAGAAGGTACTAAGGTTTAAACATTTGGGCAAGTTGAGCCTTAGGTTTATTGGGCCTTACCACATGCTGAAACGTGTGGGACCGGTTGCCTATCGGTTAAAGTTACCTCTAGAGTTAGACCAGATTCATGTTGTGTTTTACGTCTCTATGCTGAGGCACTACTGCTTTGATCCCTCGCATGTTATTTCGGTTGAGGAGGTTGAGGTTAAGCCAGATCTGACTTTTGAGGAAGAGCTGGTTCAGATATTAGAACATGATGTAAGGGTTCTAAGGAAGAAGTCTATCCTACTGGTGAAGGTTCTTTGGCGTAATCACAGCTCTGAAGAGGCCACATGGGAACCTGAGGAGGTGATGCAACACCAGTACCCTCATCTATTTTAATAAGGTAAATTTCGAGGTCAAAATTTTCTTTTAGGGGGATAAAGTTGTAACGCCCCAAAAATCTTTAATGTTTGTGTCCGTATGTTTGTGTTACAAAAATGCATATATGCTTCAGTGGTTAAGTGTCCTGGGAAGAGTTTGAGAAGTCTTGGGTTCAAGCCTTGGCTTGTGCAAAAGTTTTGTTTTATATGAATAAACCCTGTCTCTAATTAGTAGGCTTTTAAATAAATGTGGGTAAAACATGCCAGAAAGGGCCTGCTGGTCTAAGGGATAGGTGGCGTGCTATGGTTACCTGAGGTCTAAAGTTTGAGTCTTGCCTTGCGTAATGGGGTGTTTTATTTTGTTGCCTTTACCGTATGGGTTGTAGAGGTTGACTAAAACATTACAGAGTTGAGTGGGATTTGAATTTGGTGGTTGAGGGGATTATGTTAGAGAGATTTTAGGAGAAAGTACGGGTTTTTGAAGTTGTGGGAGAGTTGGTGACGAATTGGTATTCTGATCACTTAGAATTCGGCTTTGGTTGGTATTGCTCTCCATTTAAGTTGCTGTGAACTTTTTGGTTCTTTTCTTTTCTTTGAAGGCCGAATTGTGCTAGGGAGTTTTGGCAGTATTTTTCATTTTTGTTTATTTCAGGTTTGCACTTCTTTTCAGGTCCCTTGCTTTCCATTTTTCTCTTCTTCCCCTACTCCTCTGATGGGCACTCTTCCCCTTTTCTCCTTGGCCAAATGCTCTCCTTCCCTCTCTCTCAATTCTTTTGGGTCTAAAAATTTCCCTTTTTTTTATATCTTACTGCTTTGCCAGATTCTCCTTGTTTCTCTCCCTCTCTCAATCGGATTTGTTGAGGCCAAATACCATCTCTCCTTGTTGCCTTTATTCCATCAATCTCTTTCTCTCCTTTATTGCAGACTTTCATCCCCTTTTTCTTATTTGTGGTGTTCCTCTCGGTTTCTGGAACTTATCGTGGAGTGAAGGATTATTCATTGATGTTGAAAGTCTGTCCTTAGTCATCACATGTTCAACTCGGGTGCTTTGTCTTGCATTCTTGGGTATAAGCCAATTGCTTCATTCCCCTATTCTTGGGTTCTGTGTTTTCTGTAAGTTAGTATGCGTTTGATTCAAGCTATATGTATGAGCAATCATGATTAATAGATTTCGCTTGTAATGCAGATATTTGTCAAGGAGCTTGTAATCAATCTTTTTCAGCGGATTAAAAGGGCTAAGCCACATTCGTTCAATCAAGGCAAGTAATAGTTAATATTTTCGAGATAAGTGTTAAGAGGAGTTGTTTAACCCTATTGTCAAATGACTAATAGAGTGTCTTGATTGAATATAGGTTTTGGTGCTCGTGGGCTATTTGCTCATTTTCATAAACAAAGGTGTGTACAAACGCAACTCCGACAATAAAAATTGGCAAAAGCCAGAATGAGTGAATGTCAACACCACACGGGCGTGCTTGCGGCTGTGTGGGTGGACCATGTGATTAAACATGGGCATATTTTCGACATGGCCGCCTATGAGCGATTTCGTGGGCTGAGGCTGTATTGGGCCATAAGAGGCAGGATTGGGTCGTGTGTGACTGCCCTAATTTGACCCTAGTTGGAAAGTGGTTTCGGGACCACAAAATCGAGCTATAAAAATAATTGTAAGTTATATTTCATGTTTATGAAGTGAGTAAATACAAGTGTGAAAGTTTCAAGCTTTGATTCAGTCATTTGCATGTGAATTTATTTAATAGGACTTATATGTGATACTTTTGAAATGTGATTGGTTAATTTTTAATGGTTTAATAATGCATGTGTTTAAAGGAATGGTTTTTCATGTTAATTTACCCATTTCTAGTTAGTGGCCGGCCATGTTACTATTATATTATAAAATATGATAATTTTTATAAGCTTTATTTAGTTAAATGCCATATTATCATGAATGAATGTAATAAAATAAAGAAATAAAATAGTAGGTGGGTGAAAACAACAAAGTATTCACCTTGTTTCTTTCCAAAAACCGATACAGAAGAAGAGTTGGGGAGAAAGGAGCCATTCGGTCATTTAGGTCTGCATTGAGTATGAAATTCATGTAAATTTTTGAAATGTTAGATAAATTTGAACTAATCACCAAGTTCTTTAGGTAACCCATGTTAGAAATTTCGGTATTGAGATGTCTAGAACTTTCGGCCATAGTAGCTATGGAGAAATAAGGTTTTTGTTTCTTGTTAAATTGGATGAATCTTGTTGTATGAGTGCTTGAACAAACTATGATCAAATAGATGCATAGATTCAAAGTGGGAAGAATTGGCTATTATGTTTGATGCTAATGCCGAATATGAAAATGTTGTACTTGAGTAATGTATGTGGTTTGAGTTAATAAAATGAAAAGAATGCTTAAATGTGTTATAATCGATTAGGTGTTAAATTAAAAAAAATTGCTAAAAATTTCCATGGTTCTAGCCAAATATGCGTTTGATTAAGAAGAAATTGTTGAAAAATGTAGGTGAACATGACAAGTGTATTCGGCTTAGGGCATAAAGGATATGAAAATTTTGGTATTTATTTTTGATTGTGTGTGTGTATGACCATGGATAATTGGCCGCATAAATATTATAAATACATGATGTATATTATAATTATTAAGCTACAAAACATTGTACATGTTCGGCCAAGGTAAATTATTTGAGTAAAGTATATCTTGATGGTACATTTCGACTAGTATAAAATGTATTAAAGCTATATGTATAATTGTTTAATGTGACTTACCAAATATACAAATTTTAAAATGAATTGTATGAGCTGTTTAAGTAATGAATTAAGTCCGTTAACACCTCGTGTTCGATTCCGGCAACAGTCTCGGGTACGGGGTGTTACATTTTATTGGTATCAGAGCTACGGTTTAGTCGATTCTAGGACTACCGTAATAAGTATGGGTCTAGCTATACATGCCATTATGTGTTAATATGATAGTGTGTTGATTTCTGACAGATAAAAATGTGTTTTCGTATAGAAATGAATTCTGATCCTGATCGAGCAGTAGCTGATGATATTGAGAGTGTAGCGCTTGCTCCCGCGCACGGGACAGCGCCGATTGACTCTCAATTTAATGCAAGTAATCAAAATGATGAGGCAAAACAAGCCTTCTATGCTATGATGAACGACTGGTTTACCCAATACGTTCGAACTAATCCGGCTGTTGCACAACCCTCACCCCCGAATAATACAAACCCTGCACCTGTAATATCTCCTGTAGTTGACCTGTTGAGGTTGAACAAGCCCCCGGTTGATAGGATTCGGAAGCATGGGGCTACTGAGTTCAAGGCTACTGACAGTGATGATGCTGAGCAGGCTGAGTTTTGGCTTGATAATACCGTTTGTGTGTTCGATGAATTATCGTGCACACCTGATGAATGTTTAAAATGTGCTATATCTCTGTTACGTGATTCTGCCTACTATTGGTGGAATACTTTGGTTTCCGTCGTGCCGAGAGAACGGGTTACTTGGGAATTCTTTCAAACCGAGTTTTGCAAGAAATATATCAGTCAAAGATTCATCGATCAGAAACGGAAAGAATTTCTTGAGCTTAAACAGGGTTCTATGAAAGTTACTGATTATGAGCGAAAGTTTGTCAGACTTAGTAGATACGCTCGAGAATGTGTTTCGTCCGAGGCTATCATGTGTAAACGTTTCGAGGACGGGTTGAACAAAGATATAAAACTGTATGTTGGCATTCTTGAAATTAGAGAATTTGTAGTACTTGTTGAGCGAGCTTGCAAAGCCGAAGAGCTCAGTAAGGAGAAAAGAAAAGTTTCGATCAACTAAAAACTTATTTGACTGAAGCTCCAGTACTAGTGTAGCCCGAATCAGGCAAAGAGTTTGTCATTTACAGTGATGCATCCTTACTTGGGTTGGGTTGTGTATTGATGCAAGAAGGTCGAGTTGTAGCTTATGCGTCGAGGCAATTGAAGCCACATGAGAAAAATTATCCAACCCATGATCTCGAATTAGCTGCCATCGTATTCACTTTGAAAATATGGCGACATTACTTATTTGGTGAGAAGTGCCATGTATTTTCGGATCACAAAAGTCTCAAATATTTGATGACTCAAAGAGATTTGAATCTGCGACAAAGACGTTGGCTTGAGTTGTTAAAAGATTATGAGCTTGTCATTGACTATCACCCGGGAAAGGCTAATGTGGTTGCTGATGCTTTAAGTCGTAAATCACTTTTTGCTTTACGAGCGATGAATGTACATTTGTCTGTTCTATCCGATAATGTGTTAGTAGCAGAATTAGAGGCCAAACCATTATTGATTCATCAAATTCGTGAAGCTCGAAAAATTGATGATGAATTGGTTGCAAAACGGGCTGAATGTATTTCGAATATGGAGTCAGAGTTTCAAATAGATGATGACGATTGTTTGAGATTCAGAAGTCGATTGTGTGTTCCAAGAAATTCAGAACTTATTTCGATGATTCTGAACAAAGCACATTGTAGCAGTATGTCAATTTACCCGGGGAGTACGAAAATGTACAACGACCTGAGACGTCAGTTTTGGTGGCATGGTATGAAACGAGACATTTTTGACTTTGTTTCGAAGTGTTTGATATGTCAACAAGTGAAAGCGGAACATCAAGTGCCTTCAAGATTACTTCAGCCGATCATGATACCAGAATGGAAGTGGGATCGAGTCACGATGGATTTTGTATCTGGGTTGCCATTGTCATCAAGCAAGAAAGATGCGATCTAGGTTGTTGTTGATAGACTGACAAAGTCGGCTCATTTTATTCCTGTACGTACGGATTATTCCCTTAACAAACTAGCTGAAATATATGTATCTCAGATTGTAAGGTTACATGGAGTACCTACTTCTATTGTGTCTGATAGAGATCCGAGATTCACATCGCGATTTTGGAAGAAATTGCAAGAAGCTTTAGGTACCAAGTTGCATTTTAGCACTGCTTTTCACCCCCAAACTAATGGTCAATCTGAGCGGATAATTCAGATACTCGAGGATATGTTGAGATGTTGTATTCTTGAGTTTAGTGGTTCATGGGAACAGTATTTACCTTTGATTGAATTCGCTTACAACAATAGTTTTCAATCAAGTATTAAGATGACACCTTACGAGGCTTTGTATGGTCGTAAATGCCGTACACCGTTGTTTTGGACCGAGCTTAGGGAAAGTAAAATCTTCGGGGTTGATTTGATTAAAGATACTGAGCAGAAAGTAAAAGTAATCAGGGAAAGTCTGAAAGCAGCTGCAGATCGTCAGAAGTCGTACGCGGATTTGAAACGAAAAGACATTGAATACCAGGTCGGAGATAAAGTGTTTCTTAAAGTTTCACCTTGGAAAAAAGTGCTCAGATTTGGCCGTAAAGGCAAATTGAGTCCGAGGTTTATTGGGCCGTATGAGATATCCGATAGAATTGGGCCAGTCGCTTACAGATTGATTTTACCCCCTGAACTTGAAAAGATTCACAATGTTTTTCATGTCTCGATGCTTCGACGTTATAGATCTGATCCTTCGAACATAATTAGTCCATCAGAGGTTGAAATTCAATCTGACTTGAGTTATGAAGAAGAACCGATTCGTATCCTCGCTCGTGAGGTGAAAGAGTTGCGAAACAAAAAGGTTCCTTTAGTAAAGGTGTTATGGCTCAAACATGGGATCGAAGAAGCTACCTGGGAAATCGAGAACTTTATGAAAGATCGATACCCGAATTTATTGACTGGTAAGATTTTCGGGGACGAAAATTCTTTAAGTGGGGGAGAGTTGTGACAGCCCTAATTTGACCCTAGTCGGAAAGTGGTTTCGGGACCACAAAACCGAGATATAAAAATAATTATAAGTTATATTTCATGTTTATGAAGTGAGAAATACAAGTGTGAAAGTTTCAAGCTTTGATTTGGTCATTTGCATGTGAATTTATTCAATAGGACTTATATGTGATACTTTTGAAATGTGATTGGTTAATTTTTAATGGTTTAATAATGCATGTGTTTAAAGGAATGGTTTTGCATGTTAATTTACCCATTTCTAGTTAGTGGCCGGCCATGTTACTATTATATTATAAAATATGATAATTTTTATAAGCTTTATTTAGTTAAATGCCATATTATCATGAATGAATGTAATAAAATAAAGAAATAAAATAGTAGGTGGGTGAAAACAACAAAGTATTCACCTTGTTTCTTTCCAAAAACCGATACAGAAGAAGAGTTGGGGAGAAAGGAGCCATTCGGTCATTTAGGTCTTCATTGAGGTATGAAATTCATGTAAATTTTTGAAATGTTAGATAAATTTGAACTAATCACCAAGTTCTTTAGGTAACCCATGTTAGAAATTTCGGTATTGAGATGTCTAGAACTTTTGGCCATAGTAGCTATGGAGAAATAAGGTTTTGTTTCTTGTTAAATTGGATGAATCTTGTTGTATGAGTGCTTGAACAAACTATGATCAAATAGATGCATAGATTCAAAGTGGGAAGAATTGGCTATTATGTTTGATGCTAATGCCGAATATGAAAATGTTGTACTTGAGTAATGTATGCGGTTTGAGTTAATAAAATGAAAAGAAAGCTTAAATGTGTTATAATCGATTAGGTGTTAAATTAAAAAAATTGCTAAAAATTTCCATGGTTCTAGCCAAATATGCGTTTGATTAAGAAGAAATTGTTGAAAAATGTAGGTGAACATGACAAGTGTATTCGGCTTAGGGCATAAAGGATATGAAAATTTTGGTATTTATTTTTGATTGTGTGTGTGTATGACCATGGATAATTGGCCGCATAAATATTATAAATACATGATGTATATTATAATTATTAAGCTACAAAACATTGTACATGTTCAGCCAAGGTAAATTATTTGAGTAAAGTATATCTTGATGGTACATTTCGGCTAGTATAAAATGTATTAAAGCTATATGTATAATTGTTTAATGTGACTTACCAAATATACAAATTTGAAAATGAAATGATGAGAGACTTAAGTGGGCAATTAATTCAAGTGAATTGGTTCTAAAATGTATATGGATGCCGTATGACTATGTTTGATTTGGGAAGTAAATTGTTTGATTTAGCTCAAGAGCTTAGAGGATCAAAGTTGGATAGGGGAAAGGAAAAAGTGATCGAATAGCCGTTGAAATCGTTCGACAACATCCAAGGTAAGTCTTTGAGTAATGGAACTTAGTTTATGATTTGATTAAATCACGACATATAAGCATAACAAATAAACGGTGATATAATGATTCTACTTGAATTATATATCGAGGTAATTAGTTTATACTTATGACTGGTAGCCGAATGTGTATAGAGATCATGTTATAAAGCAAATCGAAATCATGCTCTTTGTATGTGGCTATTGAGCCGAAAATGGGAATGGTTGATAAGTGTCTTGTGCTTGAGTTCTAGTAATGAAAATGAAATACAGATGTGTTATGATATATTGATATATGTGCATGATTATTCAGATGATATCCGGACTAAGATCCGAAGGCATTTGTGCTAGTTACTATATCCGGACTAAGATCCGAAGGCAATTGTGCTAGTTATTATAATCGGGTTAAGTCCCGAAGGCATTCGTGCGGGTTATTATAACCGGGTTAAGTCCCGAAGGCATTCGTGCTGGTTGTTACATCCGAGCCAAATTCCGAAAGTAATTATGTTTGGAAAGGCGCGATTCTGTCGTAATAATTCCGATTAATGTGCTCATAATCCCTAATATGACCAGGTATGGATCGTATATACATTGGAAAAATGTGGTACAATATAAGTTGTGATTATGTAATCGAATAATGCTCTCCCGGCCATTCCTTAGGGTTATATGAAGTCTATAGCTCACTCGAGTTACATGAAATTGATTCAAATGAAATTTAGTTAAGTTTGACTCCGAATGTGTAAACATATTGATAGAAGTGTAAATTAAAATGAATATGTGATCTTGTGCATAGACAATTATTTATCCTTATGAATGCTATTTCTTTTATGTTTTTGTTTCAAATGATTTCCTTACTTATAAGCTTACTAAGCATCGAAACGCTTACTCTGTTGCTTAAATTCTCTGTATTATAGATTTTGTTCGTCAACTATCGGACTCGGAAGTGTCAAAGTCGAAGTCGTCCACATTATCTAAGCCTCTTTTTGGTACTCTTTTAGTTGAACTTTGATAATGGCATGTATAGGACCGACCTTTGTTGTTAATTAAGTATCTTTTGGTAATGTATATACATTCGTATAGCCATGCGAAAATGGCATATATATTTTGAGTATAGCATTATAATCATTTTGTATATATGGTCTTATGATATGGTTATTGAGAGGTATGGAAATGCTTGGTAATGATTAGCCATTGGAATGGCTAATCATGATCATATTTGGTGCTATGTATGTCAAATTGCTAGCTAATCCATGGAAACCATGAAATAGGTAAAATTTATCACAAAATAGATTCAGACAGCAGTAGTGACATGAATTTGAAAAATCACTAAAAATATTAGAAATGGAATTAAATAATGAATAAGTTATGGAATCGAAGCTTGATGAGTCTATTTTCATATGGAAGAAACAAAACAGGTATATGAGCCATATTTTATGAGATGTTTAAATTTTTGTGAAACAGGGCCAGAGCGATTTCTGGATCCCTTGTTATGACTTTGGAAATTCACCATAAATTTTACAAAGATAATTAAAAGTCATGATTTATATTTACAGATTCATTGTTGAGTCTAGTTTTATTAGAGACAAATGGCATAGTCATTGAAGCTTTATACAGAGAGATATCTGATTCGTAATACACAGAGGTCAGAGTAGTAGAACCCTGAAATGGAGGAGACTTTAACTAATAAACTGTACTAATTGGCCTGACCAAAATTCTAGAAAAAAATTAGTAGATAGATGTATGAGTCTAGTTTCAGGGAAAATTTACGGAATTGGATTTCAAGTTTTGGAACTCGAGATATGATTTTTAAAGCGACTGTGATGCAGTTAGCTAGCTTGTCTGGAAAATTTTAAAATGAATTGTATGAGCTGTTTAAGTAATGAATTAAGTCCGTTAACACCTCGTGTTCGATTCCGGCAATGGTCTCGGGTACGGGGTGTTACATCGTGTGGTCCCCACACGGGTAAACCACACGGACGAGTGGAAATTATTAGGCCAGGCTGTGTAATACACACAACCAAGGCCATTATGGGCCGTGTGGCCCACATGGGCCCGCAATATGGGCCTTGGGTCCATTTTCATTGTTGGACTGTTAAGGTTGCACGGGTTGCCCGAGACGACTGTGGACCTACTGTTGGGTCGGTAATTTTACCTAGACTTTCTAATTGATAAAATGATTGTTATGCCCCTATGTGATGTATGATTGTAACTAAACATGCCATTTTAGACGTATTGAGTACATGTATGATATTATAACATGACATGACATGATGCATGATGTGTTGCATGGGGTTGGCTTTTATTATGATTGAAGGAAGTTTACTATACTGGCAACTTTGCTGCAAATATTGTTTAGTGCCGCAACTGGTACTTTTTGGAGTGTAGGGATGGGTGGGTCGATTATATCCCCACATGGAGTGTAGGGTTAGACGGAGATGGAGTGTAGAGGCTGGCTGGGTAGGATCTCTTGATTGCATATCTATATTGTTACTGTCACTGAGATGGGCTTAGGCCCAAACTGATACTGATACTATAATTGGCTAAGGCCCTAACTGAGACTGAACCATTACTGAATTGGGCTTAGGCCTAGACTGTATATGCTCACTGTTTGGTTATTTGATATGGGATTACACGCTGAGTTTTCATAACTCACCCCTCTATTTATCTGTACAGGTAATCCCCAGTCTTAGGCGGATCGGTGCTGCGAGAGACTTAAAGGTGGCTGCACAACTGCACATACTTTCTTATTTGATTTTTAAATTATAAGTGATTTTATTTTGGGTATTTTATTGTAATAAGGCCTCTTTGGTTTTTATTTTGGGATTTTTATTTGCTTTGATTTATAACTGCTAGCAATAGGAAAAGATGCAATTTTCAAAAGGATAAATGTTTTTCTAAAATACCGCGAATACGCAACTTGTTTTAAGAGCTTCCGCAAGAAATTACAACTCGAAAATTAATGATAATTTGATATGATTATCTTCTTGGCAAACAACTTATATTTTGAAAATGAACGAGATATCCTAAAATCATCTTTAAGATCGCAAAGATGTTAAATATAGAACGGGTTTTCAATTATATTCATTTTACGAAAAACACCCAATGTGACATCGCCAGATTCGACCATAATGTCCAGGCCGGGTTTGGGGTGTTACAACATGGCCTAGCACATGGGTGTGTGACTTGGCCGTGTGCCTTCAATTTGTTCTTGGGTGAAAAACAGAGAGTTACACAGGTTAGGACACGGGCGTCTCTCGAGCCACACGGGCGTGTGGCTTTTAAAACATGAAAAAATTTCTAAGTGTTGTAAATTTTCCAAAATTCTCAGTTTAGTCCCAAAAATCTTCCAATTCATGTTTTGGGCATCGTAAGCTTGTTTTAGGGTTGATGTGAATGTATGTGAAAAGATTTAAATTTGGATGGAAATTTACGTCTCAGTTTTGTATGTTGCATGTGTATAAGTTTGGTAATGCCTCATACCCTGTTCCGACGTCGAATACGGGTAAGTGGTGTTCTAGAAACACCGCAATATAATGATCGAGTTAGTAAATATTTACTAGTTATTATAGTATTTTATTGAATTTTGATTAGATAATTTTTGTTAATTGGTTCGTTAGTCAACGTACAAGTAGTATGTATCGATAGTAAGTGGTTTTGGAAAATGAGGTATCGAGGACCTTGTTTTCATAAATTGAGCTCATAGATATTAGTGTTGAATGTCTACGAAGCTATTATATAAGTTGATTAAAATTTGGTTCAGTAATTTTGACTTTTGGATAGTTAATTAAGGCAAAAGGACTAAATAGTAAAAGATGTAAAACTTAATCGCTATTGAATTTAATTAATCAAATGGCTTATTTAGTAAATATGAGAGGCCTTATATAGCAACTAGACCATAAAGGATTGACATGGACGGTTAGTGCTTTATTTCTACTTAAATTATATGATAATATTATAATAAATTAAAATAAGAAGTTAATAAAATATAAAAATAAGGAAAAACCCAACATCATCTTTATTCTCTTTCACTTTCAAACTGAAAACTCCATGGAAGAAAGCTTGGAGCATTCGGCCAATTTGGATGCTTGCGTGTAGGTCCTTTGGTTATCCGTTTTCCATAAATTTTATGTTTTTAAAATCGTTGCAATTAGTTCTAATTAACTCGTATCTCCGTTTTCAAAATTTTCAAAGTTTGTTAAAATTACCATTGATGATTTTTGGATTTTATTGATATTAAATGTAAGAGTTTGAAGCTTGGAATTGTTTTAGGGCTATTTTTGTTAAGTGAATTTTGTTAATTTTGAGTGTAGGGACTAAAATGTGAATATGTTAAAGCTTATATGAAATTTCTATCACTTTTTATTGTAGAGGGCTGTAAATGAATAAGGATAATTTCAGCTAACATGTTTTGGGCTAAATTGTGATAAATGTATAAGTTTTGTTTTAGGGACTAAATTGAATAAAAGGTAAAAGTTTAGGGTAATAATTTAAAATATTAGTTAAGGGTCAAATATATGTATTTAGATGTTTTAAGGTATTTGAAATGGATTGAGTTAAATTATCATATAGATCAAGAAATGGATCAACCAGTCGATAAATGTGGAAAAAAGGAAAAATTGCCTAAAAGTCATTTGTGTCGTATTTGTTTCCGATTTTGATTAGGTAAGTTTTGTATGAGACTTAAATTGTTAATGATTGTTTATTATTGCATTATTTAATTGTTTGATAGTTAATTGTTGTAATATAATAATTGTTGGCACCGAAAGAACTAGAGTGCAAAATATGATATACGTGGCTAATACAAATAGTTATATGATATGAGATGGTTATGAAATATTAATTGGTTAAAGCTAAAAATATAAGGTTATTTGTTAAGTGAATGGAAATGAGTCAGTGTATGGTTATTTGACATATGTACAAAAATGTTCAAAAGAATGGAAAGACTAAATATGTGATATAAGGCCCGTGTAAACTTAGTGAATAGCTAGGATACAAACGACATGTCATTAAGGTCTTTTATAGTAGGTACTATGTACTTGTGGTGGATACCTTACCGATGGTTAAGATCCTACATATATTGCAAATTCTTCACAGCTTGTGTGAGTAGTATCGTGTAACGGTTAATGTCCCGATTTACTGGATACCTTATCGATGGCTAAGATTTTACATGTCTTGCGGATTCTTCACAATGTATGATTCACAGTTCATGTGATCACTTTCATTCACAACTCATGTGAGCATTACTATCCTGTGGATCCGAGGTATATTCGCTATAGATCTTCGAGTGATGAAATTAAATGTGATAAAATGAAATTGTTTAAATAAAATGAATACTAAATCTAAAATGGATACATGAGAATGGAATGATTTAAATGTTGTACTTGCTAAACATTTTTTATATAGATTAAATGGTATCATTGGAAATGTTATTTGATTTATGTGTGATAATCTCACCTGTTGTTATTAAATTGTGATAATAGAGAACTGTATAGTAGCTAGTCCATTTAATTAAATGCAAACTTAGGTGAGTTATATTGTTTTAAGTTGTAATTGATAAATAAGAAAAATGAATTAAATTATAATTAGACAAATATGTTTTAGATTGTATTAAAGATAAATGATTATATTATAACACTATGTAATCTAATGTAATAACCTCTGGAAGTGTTAAGTGATGTAATATACTAGCATGCCAAATGATATTTGTACTTGTTACAATAGGTTTTCATAATTTAATTGTAAAATTATTGAGATAGGTTAAATGAATTTCATACGAGCTTTCTAAGCATTTGTTGGATCAACTCGGAGCTCACAATATCAAATCTTTGATTCAGTAATATTTATTTATTCAATATTTGGTTATGTGGCATGTATATAGGGTTGTATTTGTATTTAAGTTAATTTGGATGCTCATGATGTTATGATGTGCATACCTATTACCATAAGTAATACACATTTAAGATATTTAAATGAGCCACTACATGTGCATATCCATTACCTTGAGTAAAACACATTTCAAGAGGCCATTCACTTACCACTTCATTTCTCGTTATGATGTTGATGATGTTGGATGATTTGGTATTATTATGAGAAATGAAGTGGTAAGTGAATAGCCTATTTGAAATGTGTTTTACTCAAGGTAATGAATATGCATATGTAGTAGATGGTTTAAATTTCATATGTATTTATTCAAGTTGTGATATGTTTTTTGGCTATGTAGATCTGGTTGTGACTTTTGGTTTAGTTGGTACTTTTGATATATAAATATGTATATACATATATGAATGGTTTTGATCATGTTTTATAGGTTAGCTTTAGTATGTGATAAGATGCAATGACTTAAAGGATTGGTATAAAATGGTAGCTTTTGATGATGGTATGTTCTGAGACAAGGTGCTATGCAATTGTTTTGGTTAATTTGGTTCATTTTGTATGAGCTTGTTCGGTAATATTAGTTGATTGTGTATCAATGGCATATGAATATTCAATGGTCTATAAATAGTATTGTATGTTAGCTTGAAATTGTTGAATTGAGGTGCCTTTTGTGGCATATTGATTAGTCACTTAAGAAGCTCAAATATATGTTGATTTTTGGCATGTTTTAATGAGTTTTGGTGCAGGTTTGAACATTGGCATCTTGTTGCTTATGGCTTAAGGGAAATTAGTTTGGCTAATTTGTTGGAAAAGTGACCTTTAGGTGCACACGGACTGATACACGGCCTAATGCATGATCGTGTTTCACATACAGGTATATAGCAGGGTCGTGTGATCTATGTGTTTTATGTTTCAATTTGGCACATAAGAAAAAGGTTGTTACATGGTTTAGAGACACAATAGTGTGTCTCTTTTACACGGTTTGAGTCCTCGCACACAGCTAGTCAACACAACCATGTCTTATGGCTTCACACGGTCTGGGGCTATCACACGGCCTAGTCACATGGCCATGTGACCCCTGTTTAGCATTTTTTACCTCATTTTTCTCAAACATTTTAATTAAGTCTCTACTTTATTTTAAATTGTTTTATAAATTTAGTATGTTTAACTTAACACCGAAAAATTATGAATGACATGGTTTTTAATTGAGTTTAATTTAAATAATTAGTTTATGAAATGTTTGATCTGGTATAACATGTTTTGTTATATTTTATTTTGTAGCATCTCATAACCATAATCTGATGATGAAGATGAGTGTTACATTTAGTAGTATCAGAGCTACGATTTAGTCAATTCTAAGAATAAACGTAGCGTGTGTTGAGTCTAGAAATACATGTGACATTAATCTTGGTTAGTGTGATACAATATGATTTGATCTGACTCCGTTTTCTTATAGATTTTCTCTGTTGGCCGAGTTTAATCGTGCAGTATCAGATGAATTAAATGGTAATGTTTTGGCTTCCAATCAATGAGCTAGTCACAATGTGTCGTTTAGCAAAGGTTAGATTGTGAAAAAAAAAGAGGTGTTTTCTTTTAAAAGATGACTTAATAATTATTATAAAGAAAACTTAATAATTATTAGAGTTATTAGAGTTAATCTTGTGGCTCTGCAACCTCCACCCCTAATGGTGCCTTCCATGACACACTATTGTCTTCAAAATCTGGTAAATGTTCATAGGCTTCAAATTGATAAGATTTGGTAAAAGGGTATGTTCGATTGAAAACAGTCTAAAACGTTGTCACTTCAAAAGATGAAGTTTATCGAAGATGAATAACTTTGAAAACAATTGTCCCTAAAGATCGAGTAAATAGAAATTTCTTCCAATCAAAGTTCAAAAAGAAATACACCAGCAAATTGTACCTAGATAAGATGAATAAGGAATTTCTAGAGCTGGAATAGAGAATTATGTCTATAGCAGAGAATGGAAGAGAATTTATTGGAGTCATTAAATGTACTAGATATATGGTACTGGCAGAAGCTGAAATGTATGCTTGTTACAAATGGGATTTAAACGAAAACATATAGATGTTAGTGAATGCTTTGAAATTGAAATAGTTTGTGATTTTATCTGAACAATCATAGAAAATAGAAGACGTATGCAGTGAAAGAGAGCAAACCAATTTGAGACTTTGAGATTCTCGGTAAATAGAGTTTGATTAGATTGTTTTCAGCTCCTCCATTAAAGAAATCAAAAGATGTTTATAGTCGTTTCACTTTTTCGTCAAGATTTTTGAAAAAGATAAGCCGAAATTGAGTAACTTCAGATCCTCGACTACATCAACAGCCAGTGTTGGCAATGTTCATAGAATAGATAGATCGATTTGTATTCAAAGTGGAAATTTCATCGAAGTGATGTATTTATGTGATTCTTAGGAACATTGAAAACAAGATTCTATGAACTAGATAGATTAAAATGAGAAACAGAGTATGAAATCTATGTCATTCCTTAGGAAAGCAGATGATTGGGAATATAACGGTAGAGTGGAGGATAGTAAAGTGGAGATTAAATATACAACTATCAGATTTGAAGCTCAGGTTACTGTCTGGGCGTATGTTATTCGAGTTCTTGGGAGGTTTATGTTCTTGAGCTACCATAATTTGATGGAGAAGATTAAACTAGGCTTCACATTTAAGGAGCTTGAATACAGGCATTTTTGTGATGTTTTAGTTAAGTTTTCTTGGTTTTATTTATATACAATAAAATGTGAAAATTGAGTCTTTTATTGATCTTAAAGGTTGAATGAGGCCTAAGGGTGAGCTAATGCACTTTGTGAGTGTGCAAGAAACCATTAGAAGATGTACTAAACAGATACTAGTTGTTATGTCGCAACACAAATGACTCAATGTTGCAACATAGGGAGCACAATGGAAAAAGCTCAAGACTGCTTCGATGTCGCGACACAGACTGAGGGTGTCGTGACATACCTCTGAAGATAGTTAAAGAAGAGTATATTGATTGCTATATTGTGAAATAGGTCTTGGTGTGTCGTGACATCGACTCTATGATGGAAATTGAACACGAAGTAGGGGCATTTTGGTCTACACAATCAAAGTTAAAGCTCATGAACATTAGCTAACCTTGGGTTAAGGATGACGACCACCTGAAGGCTATAAATAGACTCAATTGTCACTTGTTATGGACACCATTCCTTCAGCCCAGATTCTCTATGTAAAATTTAGTTTAGTATTTTCTTTCATTATTAGGTTTTAGATTTATTTCAGTTGTTCTTATTGATTTCAAGAGATCTGAATTGTGGAAGTATTCAAACTTTGTGGATTCTCGATTAATCTCAATACAATCTAACTCTTTTATTTACTCTATCTTGTCATTTTAATTAGCATGCTTTCTCTTTACATCGATTCTACATTTTATATGAAATCCATGAGAAACTAATCCCTCTATAGGGGATTAGCGAGTGGAGGTATGATTCGTTAACTGTTTTGTAGGGTTACTTAATGGATCAACTATTTTGGAAAGGAAGAACATGAAAGAAACCCTAGGCTTGACAACCTCGAAAAGTCATCAAGGTGGGAATTAACCCAAAATTGGTATGACCCATCTGTGAACACCTTCACCCCAAGCCAGTCTAGATTGTGAAGTGGGGAGATAAGTAGTTCTTATTTGACTTATTATGTTAGTGAAAGATCAGAAGATCCTTCTAAGGTAACGACTAGTTGATTGACGAGGAACCTGAAAAAAAAGTTGGTGGAGATTATCGAAGTGAGCTAATCACCTATAACCAAGATTTGATTTATTCTCCTTTTCTATCTCTTGAAGTTTATTTCTTTTATGTTATTTTGTCTTTATTATTTTAAAAACCCTAAAAATCATTTATTTTATATTTTCGTACTATAACTAATTTAAAATTACTAATTAGATCTTTTAGTGTTTAGGTTAGAATTGATTTGGCACTCGCCTCCATTGGGTATGATCCTTGGAGTACTCACCTAATTTGTTGTAAAACTATATTACAACTCGACCTGTATACTTACAGAAATCACCTTGTCTTTTTATATTTTATTGCAGTATTCACACTCTGGATATTAGTACATCTGGAGGTGGTCAGTTCTTGATGTCATTATCGATGTTTTCCTCAAAATTTGATATTATTCTTGATATAGATTGGTTGACTTGATACGAAATGGTAAAAATTGTAAACAAAAGTGGATAGTATTATGAACAAGTGAGTAAATCAAATAATGATCGAGATGACAGATCTAAATATTATACCAATATCATGGTAATGTTTTCTGCTCAAATACTGATCAGAGAAAGTCTTGCATTTTAGATACCAAAATATAGAGAATGAAGAGAAAACAAGTTCGATGGTTAATGGATTCTTTAGTGTATTTTCAGAAGATTTGTCAAAGTTGTCGCATAAAAGAAAAGTTGAATTTGTTATTGAAGTAGCACTGGAAATTACTGTAACACCCTAAACACGGCCTAGACGTTATGGCCGAATCCGAGAGTGTTACGAAGAAGGGTCTTGAAACTGAAGATACTTCGATAAAACCATGTTTAGTTATTTGACAGAATGTCCAAGTATTATAAAACATATTCATTTATACATATACATTACTAAAACTGTTATATGATGTTCTTTAAAGTTAACCATTTATTTCGTAGCGGAAATTTGAAATTCTTTTAAAACCAAAACCAAGTGTGTTTCCAAAAACCCATTTGTTAAAACCATTTGTTTTCGTAAAGTGTTTCTGTTGACATTGCGCAAAAGAAAGCAAAACAAAATCCAAATCCAAAAGTTAAAACCAAACAGTCCAGAAAGTCCCAAAAATTACAAACTCTAAAAAAATCAATTTTAAAATTAAACCATTATTACTAAATAAAAATAGTTCTCTGTCGAGTGGTTACTGTGGAGCCTCCACCACACTGACCCGCCTAAGTCTGTGGATTATCATAACAGAACAGACAAACAGATGTGAGTTTCGTAAACTCAATGTGTAACCCAACAGAAATAGTCATTCAACATACATAGAATTTCATATACAGTCAGCTACAGATTCGAACCTAAGTCCATAACAGTTACATATATCATAATCAGATAAATAGAACAGATATATAGAATCCTACCCCTATGCTTTACACACCATCTCCGTCCATCCCATCATACCATGTGGGGTTAAAAACACCCACCCATCCATACACAGCATAGAGTGTTGATACGACACATAACAAATACTATGCAGTCAAGCTGCCAGATTATAAGCGAAAGGTCGCCATACAGATCACTTCCTCCATATATACAAATCACACCCCAAACACAGATATAGAATATAGATGCCAAAATAATAGAATAAACATGCTTAACATGCTTGTATATAAATAAATACAAACTCAACAATATAGTCAAGCATACATATCAGTTTCCTACACAAATTAGACTATAAGAGTATTAGATCACATGAAAAAGGGTTTGGCTAGTCCTTACAGACACTACGGTAGGTCCACGTCGATCAAAACGACCCGTGTGACATAATGTTGTGGCTTGCCCGTGTGGGCCCACATGCCCAGAATAGCCTTGCCCGTGTGGCTCACACGGCTTAGCCTACAATCCACACTCTCGTGTGGCCCACACGCCCAATCTGGGCTAGCCCGTGTGGCCCACACAGCCACACTCACACCATCATACGACCGTGTCGAGCGCATGACCACACCTTCATCGGTCACACAGCCGTGTCTCGCACACAGCCAGCCACATGCCAGTGTGGCATCGATTTTGATGCCACATCTGGTACGATCTGGTACGATTTTTTGTGTTTAAGGTACACATCTGGTATGATTTTGATGCGAAAGCAATCCCGAGACTTTCAAAACCTAAAAATAGAATACCTAACACCGACTTAGTAGTTTGATTAATGAATTCATCAACAAAAATCTAACAACGAAGCCAACTTACCACCGACGACAAACCACTGCTTATATTATTCAGGTCATCGGAGCGAAACCTCCTCCTTCACAGCCTTCTCCTACACGATATCCACAAAAACTTCAAATTTCTTAACTACACAATGTTATGTCATTTCAACGGAACTTTCACAAACACTTTACAAAAATCGAAGGTTACACATGAAACAACAAAATGTACCACTTACCAAATCGAGAACGAGTATCGAAAATTCAGACACAATGAATTGCGTGAAAAATTTGTGACAAAATTGGAAAAGGAGAAAGGAGAAAAAAATTGTCAGTAAACAAAAGAAGAGGAAGAAAACGTAAAAAGCACAATCAATTTTTTAGGAAGAGAGAGAAAATTAAAAAATAAAATAAGATATAATTTGGTGAAATTATCCTAACTACCCACTAATACCTAAATCCCCCAGAATCCTACCCACTAACCACCTTCACTACCTCAGAATTCTACCTCCACCGAACCTCTATCTCACAATCGTAGCAAAAATATCATCCACGCTCACACTAGGAATCGAACACGAGACTCTAGGGTAAGGTAACACCTTACCACTCGAACCAGCAAGCTCATTCTGATATAATTTTACTAGCAATATAACATAAGCCTACTCAGCAGGAATAAGGCTAGGATAAAAAATAAGAGAATTTTCCAAAAGTAGGACTTGAACCCAAGACCTCAAACATACATACTAATCACTTAACCACTAAAACAGATGCACATTTATGTTAGGATTTATAGAAACAAAAATAAATTATTGAGGGCATTATAATTACTTCAATATTTATTTCACCGTATAGAATGAGACTGGTAGCATTGAAAGAATTGAAGGCGTAGTTGCAAGAATAATTACATTAAGAGTTTATTCGATTGAGTGTAAAAGATGGATAATTGTTACCCGCACTGACCACCTCCAGATGTATTAATTTTCAGAGTGTGAATATTGTAATAGAATGGAGAATTATGAGGTAGTATCTGCAAGTATAAGGGTCGAGTTGGAATATAGATTTTACAACGAAGTAAGTGAGTACTCCAAGGATCGTATCCAACAGAGGCGAGTACTAAATCAATCTTAACCTAATCACTTAAAGATCTAATTAATACTTTTAAATCAGTTATATTACGATAGTAAAAGATGAGATATTTTTAGGTGTTTTAAATTAATAAAATAAAATAACATAAAATAATTAAAATTACAAGAGATAGGGAGAAGTAAAGAGAATCAAATCTAAAAACAGGTGATTAGCTTGCTTCAGCAATCTCAATCAACTGTCCTCAAAGGTTTTTCGTTAATCAACTAGTCGCTACCTTAGCAGTATCTTCCGATCTTCCACTAACATAACAAGTCAGCAAGAAATACTTATCTTTCGACCTCACAGTCCAGATTGGTTTAGGGTCAAGGTATTCACGAATGGGAAATATTAATTTTGGGTTCATTCCCACCTTGATGACTTTCTAGGGTTGTCAGGCCTAATGTTTGTTTCACGTTCTTCCTTTCCTAAACAATTGATCCATTAAATAACCATACATAATAATTAAAAGGTCAAGCTTCCACTCCTTAATTGCCCATAGAAGGATTAGTTCCTCATGTCTTTCATAAACAACATGGAGTACATGGAACAATTAATCATAATGAATGAATAATAGTGAGTTTAAGAAAAGCCTGATTGATAATGATAATGAATGCGAATCCACAAGAGTTGATCTCCTTTCAACTCAAATCTCTTAAAATAAAATAAATAACAATACAAATGAAACTCTGGAAACCTAAGAAAATCAAATTAAATCTAAAGAAAGAATCTCAACTAACGAATCACCTCTATAATGTGTGCCAAAGGAGCCTATTTATAGCCTTCAGGTAGCTGTTGTCCTTAACACTAGGTTAGTTGATGTTCGTGAGCTTTAAGTTCAATTTTGTAAACCAAAATGCCCCTGCTTTTTGTTGTATTCTCGTCACAGAGTCGATGTTGCGACACACTAGGACCTGTGTCGCGACATAGCAACTAGTCTACTCCTCTGCACCTGTCTTCAGGGGTATGTCACAACACCCTCAGCTTGTGTCATGACATTGAAGGCAATTTCTTACTTTCTTTATTCTGCTCTCTATGTTGCGACATCGGATCTCCTATGTTGCGACATAGCTTCCAGAGTTGGTGCAAATAGCCTTCTAATGGTCTCCTGCACACTCATGAAGTATATTAGCTCTCACTTAGGCCTCATTCGACCCTTAAGGTCAATAAAAGACATGATTTGCACATTTTATTGAATATAAGTAAAACTCAAGAAACTTAATTTGTAACACCCCAAACCCGGCCCAGACGTTATGGCCAGATCTAACGTGTCACATGGACTTATGACTTAGTATTCATTCGCTGGTTTAAGTGATTGGGGTGGTCTTTGTAAAAACAGCGGTTGGTGAAAAGTCGGTTTATCAATCTTTAGCCTATCCATTTGTTATGCTTGTTGAGTCTTGAAAACGTCCATTAATTTTGAAAACCCGCGCAGCCTAACACTAACAGTTTCGTCGTAGTATAAATATAATCAGAAAATAAAACCATAGCGGAAAAAAGAAATTTAAATAGCGGCCTTATTACAACTTAAAACCCAAAATTAAATCAGAATATAAAAATAATAAAAATAAACTAACTTAGAAAAACCAACTTTGCAGATGATGCGGCCACTCCGAATCCCTCACAGCTCCAAGCCCACTATGGTTGGAGATTTCCTGCAGAGATGAAAATAAAGGGTGAGTTCGGTAAACTCAGTGTGTAACATAACCCAACCATAGCCCAAAACAGATCAAACCTCAGAGTCAGACTTATCTGGGCCTTAGCCCAGTACAGAAATCAGAATGAAACCCATAGGCCCATAGCAGATACAGAACAAATATATCATGTGACAGCCCAAAATTGAGCCTAGTCGGGAAGTGGTTTCAGGACCGCTAAACCGAGTCATAAAAATAATTAACCGTCATAATTGATGCTCATTATATGTACATGTGCATGTGTGAAAATTTCGTGTTTGAATTTTGTTTAATTGTAGGTGAATTTTAGTAAATAGGACTTATGTGAGAAAATTTTGAAATGTGATAGGTCAAAGCATAAGGATCTATTAGTGCATGAAATAAAAAGGGGGGACTTGCATGTCAATTGCCCCCCCTAATTAGTAGTGGCCGGCCATGACAAGCATGGTAGACCAAGTGTGATGGGCAAGAACATGTCATAAACATGTTGAGTTAGTGTTTCATGGGAAGTATGATAAAATAAGGAGCATGGGCATAAAATAATGAAAGGGAATATGATGAAAACAAAAAAAAAAGTGTGTGGTTGTTCCCCCCCCATTTGGCCGAAACTAGAAAGAAAAAACAAAAAAAAAGTGTCCATCTTTCTTCATTTCCCTTGGCCGAATGTTCTAAGGAAGAAAGAAAAACAAGTTGTGTTCTTTGGTTCTTCTTGGCCGAATTGAAAAGAAAAAGAAGAAATTGAAGTTAAGGCATTTGGTCACCTTTAAGTTGATTAAGAAGCTCTTGAATATTCAGTGCCTAGGGGAAAAGTTTCTAAGAAGTTTGGCCATGCATGTAACTAGATTGAGGTATGTTTGATATTATTCTTTGAGATTCATGTATATTTTAAGTTGTAAGTTTGAAATCTACCTAGCCATGGTTCAAATTTTGTTAATTGATGGAGATGATATTCGGCCATGAATGTTACATTCTTGGTTGGTATTTTGATGTCTTTGGTGATGAGGTATGAAGATGGTTGATTTTGAGTGTTTAATAAAAAGGATACATGAATTATTGTTAAATAATGGTCGAATGTAGCATGATTAAAGATGTGAATAAATTGAAGTTAAGGAGGTTGTCAATGAAAAATATGAGTTGGATGAGTTTTAAAGAATAAAAATTTAGGTGACTAGAGGTCAAGAACATTCGGTCAAAGGCTTGTGTGCTAGCAAAATCGGCCTAAATGTCGTTTTGATGTGTTGAATTGAGTAAGCTAGATGTTGGAACACATAAGGATTCGGCCTTCTAAAACAATAGAGATAAGTGTATGAAAGGCTAAGTTTAAGTAGTAAGGCCGAATAGGTTGTAGATAAGGCACTTGTGAGTTCTTGGCCAAGCAATTGACAAATTAAATTAGAGTTCTTGTGACGTATAATGTCAAGTCTAACTTGGTATATTTGGCCACCTAATTAAGTACATCGGTGGTGTTGAATGTAATCTTACACATTCGGCCATATGGGGTAAAAAATGGGTCGAGTGTTCATGAGATGAAATTAGGTGTTTAAATGATGTTATAGTTGACATTGTGCATATATACATGCATTCGGCCATCTAATTGAGTATGAAGGTGGTGTTAAATCTAATTGTGATGCCCATTCCGAAGTATATATATACATATATATATACATAAGTATGCCCATTCGTGATGTTACCTTTAATTATGTGTATAATCGACTAAATGGGTAATTAGTGAGGATGGTTGCCGAATATACAAACATACATATGCATGTGTAATTGAATTATGAATGTTTAGCAAGATGGTTAAACTAGTTGATTTATTGATTAAGCTCAAGGAGTTAAAGGAGGAGAATCAAGCAAAGGCAAAGAAAATATCATCGAGTAGCCGAGTTGGAACCGTCTTACCCAACACAAAGTAAGTCATTAAGCATATAGTTTGTATTAATTTAAATGGTCATAACGTCTATGTAATGATGCTGAATGGAATGATAAATATATATATATACATGTATGCATGTGGTGATGAAAGTGTTGAATGAAAAGAAAAGAGGTGAGATGTATTGAGTTGTTGATCTCGGCACTAAGTGTGCGGGTATAAACATTTATGATCATGAGATTGGCACTAAGTGTGCGGGTTTAAATTGTACAGCACTAAGTGTGCGAGTTTGATTATATAGCACTAAGTGTGCGAGTTGATTATATAGCACTGAGTGTGCGGACTTAATATATACTTTTGAATCACTATGGAAACTAAGTGTGCGACATTATTGAGTTGATCACGGACAGCGGATCGGGTAAGTACCTTGAGTTCATGGCTAATAGGCGCTATGTTTATATTTGGAGTTGAGCTTGGTAAGTTTGAACCTATGTGACAATTATAATTGAAGTCACGTACATAAGATTTATCGTGGAATAGGTGAAAGGTCATTTAATTGTATGATTGTAACGAAAATACAATGATGTATGAAAATGCCTCAAATATCCTATTGATTAGTATATGGAATGTGAATGCATGACTTGGTATGAGATTGAACCGATAGGTCTAAGGAGCTATGGTATGGTTCGGTATGGATGGAGTAACTAGCCTCGTTCCATTTTGTTTCCTCTTGTGATAATGTTATTAATGGATGGTGGTGCATTGCTTATGACTTACTGAGTTATATACTCACTCGGTGTTTCCTTGTCACCTATTTTAGGTTTCTTGGACTCGTCTCTTTTTGCGTGATCGGGCCGTCATCGAAGTCATCACACCGGCTAGCAACTTTTGGTATCTTCTTTTTAGTCGGTCTAGGAGAACATTTCGGCATGTATAGGCTAATATGTTTTGTTGAAATTTGGTATGTAAACTTTTAGCCATGCGAAAATGGCATAAATGTTCGGTTGGATTTGGTTCTATAATGTTAGGTCGTAAGTCTTGGAAATTCGATTTTTATGCCATATGTCATGGTTGATTATTTTTGGTGTCAAAATTCATGATATGGCAATAGTGTAGTAGGGAGATGTTTGACAATGATTAGCCCTTGGCATGGCTAGTCATGATCATAATTTGTGATATGTATGATGAATTACTAGTTAGATCAAGGAGAAATCACGAAATAGGCATAGTTGCTTTAGTAACAGATGCTGGCAGCAGCAGTGACGTGAGATTGAAAAATCACTAAAAATAGTAGGAGTGGAATTAATTAATGAATAAATTATGTAATTGAAGCTCGATGAGTCTATTTTCATATAGAAGAAACGAAACGACCATATGAGCTGTATGTTAGGAGATAATTAAACTCTTGTGAAACAGGGCCAGAGCGATTTCTGGATTCCCTGTTCCGACTTTGGAAATTCATTATAAATTAACCAGAGATAATTAGAAGTCATGCCATATTTTCATAGATTCCCCTTCGAGTTTAGTTTCTATAGAAACAAACGACATCAGTAATGAAGCCCTGTACAGGGAGATATCCAAGTCGTAATGCGCAAAGGTCAGTGTAGTCGATCCCTGTAACATGGGAGACTTTGAATAATAAACTGTACTAATTGGCCCAACCAAAAATTCTAGAAAAAAATATGTAGATGGGCATATGAGTCTAGTTTCAGGGAAAATTTACGGAACTGGATTTCGAGTTTCAGAACTCAAGATATGATTTTTAAAGTGACTAGTATGCAGATTGGCAGCTTGTCTGGGAAATTTTTTTTAGTGGTTTGAAGTCTGTTAACACCTCGTGTTCGACTCCGGCGACGGCCTCGGGTTCGGGGTGTTACATTTGATTGGTATCATAGCTATGGTTTAGTCGGTTCTAGGACTACCATAGCACGTATGAGTCTAGCTGTACATGCCTTAATGTTAATGTTTAAATGTGTGATGACTTCTGACGGTTAAAATTTTTTGTTTTGATTAGTAAATGGATCCCGGTGTAGAGAGAACCTTGGCGGATGACGTTGAAAGTGTAGCGGCTGCTCCTGCACAAGGGACGTCGCCTGTTGAACCTCAGTCATCTGCGAATAATCAAGGTGAGGGGGCTAAACAAGCCTTCTTTACCATGATGAATGAGTGGGTCACGCAATATGCCCGAACCAATCCGGCTGTCCAACAATTCCCGAATTTGAATAATCCACCCCAAGAGCCCGTAATGCCATCAGTTACTGATCCTGTGAGGCTGAGTAAGCCACCTGTAGACTTGATTAGGAAGCGCGGGGCTGAGGAGTTCAGGGCCATAGTTACTGATGATGCTGAAAGGGCCGAGTTCTGGCTTGATAACACCATTCGGGTGTTTGATGAACTGTCATGCACGCTCGATGAATGTCTAAAGTGTGCTATATCCTTGTTGCGGGACTCAGCCTACTATTGGTGGAGGACCCTAATTTCCATAGTCCCAAACGAACGAGTTACTTGGGACTTCTTTCAAACGGAATTTCGAAAGAAATATATTAGTCAACGGTTCATTGACCAAAAGCGTAAGGAATTCTTGGAACTCAAGCAAGGCCGTATGACAATATCTGAATACGAACATGAATTCGTAAGACTCAGTAGGTATGCCCGGGAGTGTGTAGCTGATGAGGTTGCTATGTGCAAAAGATTCGAAGAAGGGTTGAATGAAGATTTAAAGCTACTAGTGGGTATTTTGGAGATAAAGGAATTCGTGACACTAGTCGAACGAGCCTGCAAGGCGGAAGAACTTGGAAAGGAGAAGAAGAAAGCTGAATTTGAAGCTAGAGACTATCGTAAAAGATCGACGGGTAAAGCTCCGTTCTCAGCTATAAAGAAGTTCAGGGAGGACACTAATAAGTCGAGGACGACTGCGGGAATTTCCATCAGAGCACGACCACCGACGGACTCCCGAGCTACTTCGGTAGCTAGTGTGGGCAATAATCGTCAAGAGAAACCTGAATGTCCCCAATGCGGAAGACGACACCTAAGTGAATGTTGGGGTAAGTCTACTAACAGGGCCTGTTACGGATGCGGTTCGAAGGACCACTTCATTAGAGATTGCACGGAGCTTGATGAGAAGAATAAGATTCAAGGTGCAAGACCTAGTGGAGTGACAACTAGAGGTAGACCACCGAGAATTTTAGGAGGTAGGGGTGGTAGTCAGAGAGGGGCCTCTGATACGGCTGTTCGAGCCGAGAACCGTACTCCTGCTAGAGCATATGCCATTCGCGCACGAGAGGAGGCATCCTCCCCTGACGTCATCACTGGTACCTTCATTCTCTTTGATACTAATGTGATTGCATTGATTGACCTTGGCTCTACTCATTCATATGTATGTGAAACCTTAGCATCCAGTAAGACTCTACCTGTTGAGTCTACTGAGTTCGTAATTCGAGTGTCAAACCCTTTGGGTCAATACGTACTTGTTGATAAAGTGTGTAAGAGATGCCCTCTAATAATCCGAGAATCCTGTTTTCCGGCCGATTTGATGCTTTTGCCGTTTGACGAATTTGATGTTATTCTTGGTATGGATTGGTTGACCGTACATGATGCAGTGGTGAACTGCAAAAGAAAAACCATCGATTTGAGGTGCGCAAATAACGAGATAATCCGAGTTGAGTCTACGGACTTAAGGGGGTTGCCAGCTGTAATATCCTCAATGTTGGCCCAGAAATATGTAAGAAAAGGGTGCGAAGCATACCTTGCGTATGTACTTGATGACAAGGAATTAGAAAAAAAAACCGAATCTGTACCGGTGGTTTGTGAATACCCGGATGTTTTTCCTGAAGAATTATCGGGTTTACCACCTGTTCGGGAGGTAGAGTTTGGTATTGAGCTTGTACCTGGAACTACGCCAATTTCGATAGCTCCGTATCGTATGGCACCAACCGAGTTAAAGGAATTGAAAGCTCAATTGCAAGAGTTGACGGATAGAGGTTTCGCTCGACCAAGTTTTTCACCTTGGGGTGCACCAGTATTGTTCGTGAAAAAGAAGGACGGAACCATGAGGTTGTGCATTGACTATCGTCAGCTGAATAAAGTGACAATAAAGAACAAATATCCGTTACCACGTATCGATGATTTGTTCGACCAACTGAAGGGAGCCTCAGTGTTCTTAAAAATAGATTTGAGATCGGGCTATTATCAGTTGCGAATTCGAGATTCGGACATACCCAAAACTGCCTTCAGAACGAGATATGGTCACTACGAGTTCTTAGTGATGCCGTTTGGGCTCACTAATGCCCTGCGGTATTTATGGATTTGATGAATCGAATCTTCAGACAGTATTTGGACCGGTTCGTAGTTGTGTTCATTGATGACATCTTGGTCTATTCAAGAGATGAGACCGAACATGCTGAGCACCTGAGATTAGTGTTGCAAATTTTGCGGGATAAGCAGTTATATGCTAAGTTCAGTAAGTGTGAGTTCTGGTTAAGAGAGGTTAGCTTCTTGGGTCATGTGGTATCTGCATCGGGTATTCGAGTTGACCCGAGCAAAATTTCAGCCATACTTAACTGGAAGCCTCCAAGAAATATTACCGAAGTTCGGAGCTTCCTGGGGCTCGCCGGTTATTACCGACGATTTGTAAAAGGTTTCTCGATGATAGCCACACCAATGACGAAGCTACTTCAAAAGGATGCTAAGTTCGAATGGACGGAGAAATGTCAGAAAAGTTTCGATCAACTGAAAACTTATTTGACTGAAGCTCCAATTTTAGTGCAACCCGAATCAGGCAAAGAGTTTGTCATTTATAGTGACGCATCCCTACTTGGGTTGGGTTGCGTATTGATGCAAGAAGGTCGAGTGGTGGCCTATGCGTCGAGACAATTAAAGCCATATAAGAAAAATTATCCGACCCATGATCTCGAACTAGCTGCCATCGTATTCGCTTTAAAAATATGGCGACATTACTTATTTGGTGAAAAGTGCCATGTATTTTCGGATCACAAAAGTCTCAAATATTTGATGACTCAAAGAGACTTAAATCTGCGACAAAGACGTTGGCTTGAGTTGTTGAAAGATTACGAGCTTGTCATTGATTACCACCCGGGAAAGGCTAATGTGGTTGCGGACGCCTTAAGCCGGAAATCACTGTTTGCTTTACGAGCGATGAATGTGCACTTGTCTGTTCTACCCGACAATGTGTTAGTAGCTGAATTAAAGGCCAAACCATTATTGATTCGTCAAATTCGTGAAGCTCAGAAAGTCGACGATGAATTGGTTGCAAAACGGGCTGAATGTGTTCCGAATATGGAATCCGAATTTCAAATTGATGATGACGATTGTTTGAGGTTCAGAAGTCGGTTGTGTGTTCCAAGAAATTCAGAACTCATTTCGATGATTCTGAACGAAGCCCATTGTAGCCGAATGTCAATTCACCCGGGGAGTACGAAAATGTACAACGACTTGAACCGTCGGTTTTGGTGGCATGGTATGAAACGAGACATCTCCGACTTTGTTTCGAGATGTTTAATATGTCAACAAGTGAAAGCGGAACATCAAGTGCCTTCAGGATTACTTCAGCCGATCATGATACCCGAGTGGAAATGGGATCGAGTCACAATGGACTTTGTGTCCGGATTGCCATTGTCAGCAAGTAAGAAGGATGCGATTTGGGTTGTTGTTGATAGACTGACTAAGTCGGCTCACTTTATCCCTGTGCGTACGGATTTTCATTGGATAAACTAGCTGAATTGTATGTTTCTCAGATTGTGAGATTACACGGGGTGCCTATTTCTATCGTGTCGGATAGAGATCCGAGATTCACCTCGCGATTTTGGAAGAAATTGCAAGAAGCTTTGGGTACCAAGCTGCATTTTAGCACCGCTTTTCATCCACAAACCGATGGTCAATCCGAGCGGATAATTCAGATACTTGAGGATATGTTGAGATGTTGCATCCTCGAGTTTAGTGGTTCATGGGAACGGTATTTACCTTTGATTGAATTCGCTTACAACAATAGTTTTCAATCAAGTATTAAGATGGCACCTTATGAGGCTTTGTACGGTCGTAAATGCCGTACACCATTGTTTTGGACCGAGCTCGGTGAAAGTAAAATTTTCGGAGTTGATTTGATTAAAGATGCCGAACAGAAAGTAAAGGTAATCCGTGAAAGTCTGAAAGCAGCCACAGATCGTCAGAAATCGTATGCGGATTTGAAACGAAAAGACATTGAATATCAGGTGGGAGATAAAGTGTTTCTTAAAGTCTCGCCTTGGAAAAAGGTACTCAGATTTGGCCGTAAGGGCAAGTTGAGTCGAGATTCATTGGGCCGTACGAAATCTTCGAACGAGTTGGTCCAGTTGCGTATCGATTGATTTTGCCCCCTGAACTTGAAAAGATCCACGACGTCTTCCATGTTTCGATGCTTTGACGCTATAGATCTGATCCATCGCACATAATTAGCCCATCAGAGGTTGAAATTCAAGCCGATATGAGTTATGAAGAAGAACCGATGCGTATCCTAGCTCGTGAAGTGAAGGAGTTGCGAAACAAAAGGGTTCCGCTAGTAAAGGTGTTATGGCTCAAACACGGGATCGAGGAAGCTACTTGGGAAACCGAGAGCTCGATGAAAGAACGATACCCAAACTTATTTACCGGTAAGATTTTCGGGGACGAAAATTTCTTAAGTGGGGGAGAGTTGTGACAGCCCAAAATTGAGCCTAGTCGGGAAGTGGTTTCGGGACCGCTAAACCGAGTCATAAAAATAATTAACCGTCATAATTGATGCTCATTATATGTACATGTGCATGTGTGAAAATTTCGTGTTTGAATTTTGTTTAATTGTAGGTGAATTTTAGTAAATAGGACTTATGTGAGAAAATTTTGAAATGTGATAGGTCAAAGCATAAGGATCTATTAGTGCATGAAATAAAAAGGGGGGACTTGCATGTCAATTTCCCCCCTAATTAGTAGTGGCTGGCCATGACAAGCATGGTAGACCAAGTGTGATGGGCAAGAACATGTCATAAACATGTTGAGTTAGTGTTTCATGGGAAGTATGATAAAATAAGGAGCATGGGCATAAAATAATGAAAGGGAATATGATGAAAACAAAAAAAAAGTGTGTGGTTGTTCCCCCCCATTTGGCCGAAACTAGAAAGAAAAAACAAAAAAAAGTGTCCATCTTTCTTCATTTCCCTTGGCCGAATGTTCTAAGGAAGAAAGAAAAACAAGTTGTGTTCTTTGGTTCTTCTTGGCCGAATTGAAAAGAAAAAGAAGAAATTGAAGTTAAGGCATTTGGTCACCTTTAAGTTGATTAAGAAGCTCTTGAATATTCGGTGCCTAGGGGAAAAGTTTCTAAGAAGTTTGGCCATGCATGTAACTAGATTGAGGTATGTTTGATATTATTCTTTGAGATTCATGTATATTTTAAGTTGTAAGTTTGAAATCTACCTAGCCATGGTTCAAATTTTGTTAATTGATGGAGATGATATTCGGCCATGAATGTTACATTCTTGGTTGGTATTTTGATGTCTTTGGTGATGAGGTATGGAGATGGTTGATTTTGAGTGTTTAATAAAAAGGATACATGAATTATTGTTAAATAATGGTCGAATGTAGCATGATTAAAGATGTGAATAAATTGAAGTTAAGGAGGTTGTCAATGAAAAATATGAGTTGGATGAGTTTTAAAGAATAAAAATTTAGGTGACTAGAGGTCAAGGACATTCGGTCAAAGGCTTGTGTGCTAGCAAAATCGGCCTAAATGTCGTTTTGATGTGTTGAATTGAGTAAGCTAGATGTTGGAACACATAAGGATTCGGCCTTCTAAAACAATAGAGATAAGTGTATGAAAGGCTAAGTTTAAGTAGTAAGGCCGAATAGGTTGTAGATAAGGCACTTGTGAGTTCTTGGCCAAGCAATTGACAAATTAAATTAGAGTTCTTGTGACGTATAATGTCAAGTCTAACTTGGTATATTTGGCCACCTAATTAAGTACATCGGTGGTGTTGAATGTAATCTTACACATTCGGCCATATGGGGTAAAAAATGGGTCGAGTGTTCATGAGATGAAATTAGGTGTTTAAATGATGTTATAGTTGACATTGTGCATATATACATGCATTCGGCCATCTAATTGAGTATGAAGGTGGTGTTAAATCTAATTGTGATGCCCATTCCGAGGTATATATATACATATATATATACATAAGTATGCCCATTCGTGATGTTACCTTTAATTATGTGTATAATCGACTAAATGGGTAATTAGTGAGGATGGTTGCCGAATATACAGACATACATATGCATGTGTAATTGAATTATGAATGTTTAGCAAGATGGTTAAACTAGTTGATTTATTGATTAAGCTCAAGGAGTTAAAGGAGGAGAATCAAGCAAAGGCAAAGAAAAGATCATCGAGTAGCCGAGTTGGAACCGTCTTACCCAACACAAAGTAAGTCATTAAGCATATAGTTTGTATTAATTTAAATGGTCATAACGTCTATGTAATGATGCTGAATGGAATGATAAATATATATACATGTATGCATGTGGTGATGAAAGTGTTGAATGAAAAGAAAAGAGGTGAGATGTATTGAGTTGTTGATCTCGGCACTAAGTGTGCGGGTATAAACATTTATGATCATGAGATTGGCACTAAGTGTGCGGGTTTAAATTGTACAGCACTAAGTGTGCGAGTTTGATTATATAGCACTAAGTGTGCGAGTTGATTATATAGCACTGAGTGTGCGGACTTAATATATACTTTTGAATCACTATGGAAACTAAGTGTGCGACATTATTGAGTTGATCACGGACAGCGGATCGGGTAAGTACCTTGAGTTCATGGCTAATAGGCGCTATGTTTATATTTGGAGTTGAGCTTGGTAAGTTTGAACCTATGTGACAATTATAATTGAAGTCACGTACATAAGATTTATCGTGGAATAGGTGAAAGGTCGTTTAATTGTATGATTGTAACGAAAATACAATGATGTATGAAAATGCCTCAAATATCCTATTGATTAGTATATGGAATGTGAATGCATGACTTGGTATGAGATTGAACCGATAGGTCTAAGGAACTATGGTATGGTTCGGTATGGATGGAGTAACTAGCCTCGTTCCATTTTGTTTCCTCTTGTGATAATGTTATTAATGGATGGTGGTGCATTGCTTATGACTTACTGAGTTATATACTCACTCGGTGTTTCCTTGTCACCTATTTTAGGTTTCTTGGACTCGTCTCTTTTTGCGTGATCGGGCCGTCATCGAAGTCATCACACCGGCTAGCAACTTTTGGTATCTTCTTTTTAGTCGGTCTAGGAGAAAATTTCGGCATGTATAGGCTAATATGTTTTGTTGAAATTTGGTATGTAAACTTTTAGCCATGCGAAAATGGCATAAATGTTCGGTTGGATTTGGTTCTATAATGTTAGGTCGTAAGTCTTCGAAATTCGATTTTTATGCCATATGTCATGGTTAATTATTTTTGGTGTCAAAATTCATGATATGGCAATAGTGTAGTAGGGAGATGTTTGACAATGATTAGCCCTTGGCATGGCTAGTCATGATCATAATTTGTGATATGTATGATGAATTACTAGTTAGATCAAGGAGAAATCACGAAATAGGCATAGTTGCTTTAGTAACAGATGCTGGCAGCAGCAGTGACGTAAGATTGAAAAATCACTAAAAATAGTAGGAGTGGAATTAATTAATGAATAAATTATGTAATCGAAGCTCGATGAGTCTATTTTCATATAGAAGAAACGAAACAACCATATGAGCTGTATGTTAGGAGATAATTAAACTCTTGTGAAACAGGGCCAGAGAGATTTCTGGATTCCCTCTTCCGACTTTGGAAATTCATTATAAATTAACCAGAGATAATTAGAAGTCATGCCATATGTTCATAGATTCCCCTTCGAGTGTAGTTTCTATAGAAACAAACGACATCAGTAATGAAGCCCTGTACAGGGAGATATCCAAGTCGTAATGCGCAAAGGTCAGTGTAGTCGATCCCTGTAACATGGGAGACTTTGACTAATAAACTGTACTAATTGGCCCAACCAAAAATTCTAGAAAAAAATATGTGGATGGGCATATGAGTCTAGTTTCAGGGAAAATTTACGGAACTGGATTTTGAGTTTCAGAACTCAAGATATGATTTTTAAAGTGACTAGTACGCAGATTGACAGCTTGTCTGGGAAATTTTTTTTTAGTGGTTTGAAGTCTGTTAACACCTCGTGTTCGACTCCAGCGACGGCCTCGGGGTCGGGGTGTTACATATCATGAATGCAGAAATCCCAACCCAGAGCCATCCATAACACCCCCATACCAGCCTTACACTGTGTAGGGGGACTACTCGACCCACCCAACCGCTACACACCACAGAAATTGCAGCGAGGCTGCCAGATATTGTGATGAAGTCACCAGATACAGATATTGTGGCTAGGCCACCAGAACAGATATATATATGTGGCGAAGCCACCAGATTGCAGCGAGGCTGCCAGATATTGTGACGAAGTCACCAGAATAGATATATGTGGCGAGGCCACCAGATTGCAGCGAGGCTGCCAGAACGCTTCCTCCTTCAATATAAACCCATGTCCCATGCAACAGAAATAATATGTCATGGCATAGCATACGTATACAGAAACAGAACATCATGCTTTTTAGAAAAAAATATAACCCTAGGGGTAAAATCGTAATTTTACATGCATAATTCAGTAATTATTACCTATTGCTAAGGTTTCATGCTCATTCTAACGTTTACCAAGTAATCAGAAGTACTTACCTCGTCTTTTTACCAAAGTGGGCCCGTTGGCCCTTTAAGCCAAAAATACCGCTGTGCATGAAAATGCACACTCTGCACTCTAATCATCCAAATGCACCATATTATTAACAACTGTCTCACGAGCGCTCGCACGCTCGCGAGTTCACAAAATACCAACGTTTCGGTATTTCGGCTTTTACCAATTCAGTCTAAGGGAGGGTGTCGTTTACACACCTGGTTGATGACGATTGATGATGATATCTCCCACGCGATAATCCTACAATCGATCACTAACACATTAGAGTTACGAATTAACGATAACTAACATAAATCCACGTCAACTAACCCATTCATCACACAAGTTAGTCATTTACGTACGAGGGGCAAAATAGTCATTTTACGCTCTAGGGGTAAATCAGTAGTCCTACCCTACAGGGGTATTTTAGTAATTCTGCAACTTATCCACTTGGGCCTACGGACCCATTGGGACCACATGGCCCATTTCAGCCCATCACAGCCCGAAATACCCGTCCTACTACTAGAGTAATGAGAAATACACACCTGTTAGGAGACTGGAGTTAATCCGCGCTCCAAACACTCTTAGCTGATGCCCAACCCAAACGAGCAAGTCACAAAGCGAAAGGGATCAGCCAAGAAGGGTATGCCCACTCTCCTCATGGTTTGCTCTATTTAAAGCCAGCTCTCCATCTACTCTTATGTTAGCTTCCCAATGTGGGATCCCTCCATCACCAGAGTTTAAAACCAACACCAACTCTTGCCGTCCCAACATAGCAAAATAATCAACCTTTGCATGCCAAGAGATTCAAACCAAAGTCCTCTCACATGCCAACTCACGCCACCACCACTAGGCCATCAACTCATTTATGTCATAAATCCAACACATTAAACTTTAAAGCGCACCTACTTGCTTCCAGATTTATTGAAAAGAAAAACCAAAATATATTGCAAGAGCCGAGACTTGAACCTTGGACCCCTTGTAATATCCTGATTTTGGGCCTAGTCGGAATAGTAGTTTCGTGACCACAAAATTCGAGATAGAAATAATTATTTTATGATTATTTTAAGGTCTATGATATGATTGCATGATTGTGTGAAAATTTAGTGAAGAAATTTTATGCATAAAGTGCTTAAATTGAAATTAGGGACTAAATCGAATAATTTGCAAAACTTACATTCTAGAAGTTTCTAGTATGAAATTGTTTTGAAATATTAATTAGGAGGTCTTAAATAGAAATTTTACCAATTTCTAAGTCTATGGACAAAAATTGGACATGGATGGAATTTTTGGAAAGTTTAGTAGTAAGGGCATTTTGGTCATTTAGGGGTAAAATGAATTAAAATACAAAATTAAAAGCCAATTTTGCTCATCTTCAACCCCATGGCCGAATGTAGCAAGGAGAAACCATGTCTAGGGTTTCTCAAGCTTCCAAGCTCGATTGTAAGTCCGTTCTAGCCTCGTTTTTAATGATTTTTACGTTTTTGGAGTCCCGGTAGCTCGATTTAGCTTTGCTAGCAATAATTCAACCTAGAGTTCATATTTGGAAAAATACCCATAGGTGAAATTTGTGTATTTTGGTGTTTTATGATAGAATATGAGGTTTTAAATTATGTTAGACAACTTGTACTACTCGGTTTTAAGTGAAAACGAGCAAAAGGGCTTAATCGGTAAAAATACCTAATAGTCATAAGTACATGTTAGAGTGAGAATTTGATGTTGCCATAGAAGGGAAAAATGATCAGCATGTCATAAAACATAAGAAAATAGGCTGAAGTTTAATTTACGAGCTTTGGGGCAAAAGTGTAAATATGCAAAATTTAGGGGCAAAATTGTAATTTTTCAAAAATATGATTTTGGGTCAATTTGAATAATGTTAGTCCTAATTAGACTATATTTTAAATGATAGAGCAAGGAAAACTGAAATTCGAGCTAAAATGGGGAAAATACCAAGTTGTGGACGAAATGGTAAAAGTAGCCATTTTCGCATACGAGGTAAGTTCATATGTAAATGTTGGTAACATAGTTATTATTTTAAATGTTTTTATGTTATTTAAATGATATGATAATTATTATGAAATATCATACTTGTGACAATTGTTTGATAATATGTCAAATTATGTGATATACTTGGAAAATGAAATGTGAAATACTACCGAGTATCGGTATCGACATTCCGTAGGAGATGGTTGAGACACATGATTGAGAAAAAGCTCCCGTTGAACCTTAGGAATGGGTTAGGATACAAGTGACATGTAACTAGGATGTTTGGGCATCCGAACTCGTTGAGTTGAGTCCGAGTTCACTTATGGATGCGAATGTCCGAACTCGTTGAGTTGAGTCCGAGTTCGAGAGATGTAACTAGGCATCCGAGCTCGTTGAGTTGAGTCTGAGTTCACTTATGGATGCAAACGCCCGAGCTCGTTGAGTTGAGTCCGAGTTCGCTTATGGGCGGGTTACATGGTAGCTTGGCTACATATGTGGCACTTATGTTCAAACTTTCCATGTATCCGAATTATATTCCGATGTGTTCAACGGGTAAAGTTCTACTGAAATGGAGGAATACTCAAGATGAAAGGGACGTATTGGTAAGTGTTGTGAAATGAATACTTTGAACAGGTATGTACTTAACCCTTGGCTTGAAAACTCGATATAACAACAATATGGTAAGATGATAAATGAAAATGTGATATGAATGTCTCGGTGATGATTATGCAAATGATGTTTTATGTTTGCTTATATAGTTATGTTACTTGCTATTTGCATGTGAACTTACTAAGCATTTATGCTTACTCCCTCCTTTTCATTCCTTGTAGTTTTGAACAAGCCAGCTCGGGAATCAGGACGGGTCGAAGGTTCGATCACACTATCCAAAGGACTTTCATTTGGGTAAATGGCTTGTAAAACTTAAGTATGGCATGTATAGCAATATATTTATTTTGTGTAAATAATTTTATGATATGGCCATGATTGGTTGAGAAAAAGTTTGATATTGATAAGTCATGGTGATGGTTAAATTTAGATCATGTTTGATATCATGGAAGTTTAATAGGTTATCTAGTTCATAACAACTCATGAAAAGATGAAATTTGCCTTAAAAATAGAATATTGCTGCAGCAATGACATGAATTTGAAAAATCACTAAAAATAGTATAAATGGAATTAAATAATTAATAAGTTATGGAATCGAAGCTTGATGAGTCTATTTTTATATGGAAGAAGCGAAATAGGTATATGAGCTATATTTTATGAGATGTTTAAATTTTTGTGAAATAGGGCTAGAGCGATTTCTGGATCCCCTGTTCTGACTTTGGAAATTTACCATAAATTTTAAAAAGATAATTAGAAGTCATGATTTATATTCACAGATTCATTATTTAGTCTAGATTTATTAGAGACAAACGGCATAGTCATTGAAGCTCTGTACAGGGAGATATCTGATTCGTAATACACAGAGGTCAGAGTAGTAGAACCCTGAAACGGGGGAGACTTTAACTAATAAACTGTACTAATTGGCCTAACCAAAAATTCTAGAAAAATATTAATAGATAGATATATGAGTCTAGTTTCAGGAAAAATTTACGGAATTGGATTTTGAGTTTCGAAACTCGAGATATGATTTTTAAAGAGACTATGATGCAGTTAGTCAGCTTGTCTGGAAATTTTAAAATGAATTGTATGAGTTGTTTAAGTAATGAATTAAGTCCGTTAACACCTCGTGTTCGACTCCGGCAATGGTCTCGGGTACGGGGCATTACATTTAGTGGTATCAGAGTAGGTTTAGTCGGTTCTCGGGCTAACCTAGCATGTGTAAAAGTTTAGCTATACATGCCACTGATCTATGATAGTGTGATGTCTTCCGACGCGTATGAGTACCGTCTTATTTAGACAGGGTACTCTCCAACCGAGCTGCGCCGACCATGTTCAATGTTATGTGAAGGTATTTGAGTAAAATTATGATTATGATAAGTCTCGGTTCAGAAAAGTATGAATAAAAGTTTATGATACATATGTCATAAATATTCATATTTGCTTAATGCTCATATGATGTAGTGTATGTGGCTTACTTGATAAGATGAATGGAATAAATAGAAAGTAGTAGAGGTATGAATAAAGGTCATAATATTATGATACGAGTGAAAATGTCCTTGTCTTGATTTGGACGTCGAATGTTGATAAATGTTAATGATATATAATTTTTATGAGATAAAGGATTATAATGAAATGAACTTATCTATGTTAATTAAATTGTTGGATTGAATTATATGATGGTAATGATATGTACATGATGATGCACAAAATGAAAGTTGTGATTGTGATGCAAATATCTATGTTTGTTTGGCCTTATATAATGTCATGAGCATGAATTAATTTAATTAAATGAATGGATAAGTAAAGCTGTCTAGAAAACATAGAATGTATGCATAAGTATATTGTCTAAATGGGACAATAGGAAAATTGGTGTAAGCCAACATGAATGAATGACATGATTTTGATGATGTTACTATGATGATGGAAGTTGTGTCATATGTGTATGTATAAGAAAGTCGAGTCAGAGGTCCTACAACCCCTCCCCCTTACCGAAGTGGTACTTATAATGGAATTTCATGAGATTTGTATTGAATAAGTTTCCGGTTGAGAACCCAAAGAGTACAGTGATAGAATAATTATAAGTATGATTAGAGATTGAAAATGAGCTGATAAGTAAAGTCAGAGCCAGTAAAGTATCGGATTGACGTAAAAATTATTGGAGTTATGCACTGTCCCAGTTAGAAACGGAATTCTCCTTGGTAAATCGAATTACTCAAGTGCAAGGTCGAGAAAAGTGTAAATCGAAATTTATTCAGAACTGGCCTTCTTTAGTGAATAGTTTAATATGAAATTTGTGACGGCAGAACTAGTTGGGGAAATGATAATTGAAATGTGAACTATCTGAGTGTGACAGTTATGACTGGACAGATTTAGCAGTCTCTTTTGAGATGTTCTATGTGTTTACCCGTTCTCAGAAATATTTCTATGGCTATTGATCTTCTGAAGAAATTCTTGTTATATGGGAATGTCTTCTAATTCTGGTGTTGGATGAAAGCATTGGTAGTCTGACTGGTTTATAATTTATATTGCTCTATTTCATCGGGTATTCTATTTCATTTCGTCTGATAAGAATTGATGAGAGAATACGTATGATATTATGATTCTGTTTCTTCTACTTGATGCTTCATCTGATATATATGTATGGGAAGATATATTGATCTTGTTATATTTGATTTCAGTGGGATTAAATGATGTTTTCTTCTGGACTTTCTTTCTTTGAAGAATTATCGGGGTATTCCGTATTTTCTCTATGAGTTTGGTTTTCGATTCTCCGGCATAGTATCGTATCTTGGGTTTCTTTATCCTGGATCTCTTTATTCTGGATTTATTTATTCCGGGTTTCTCTATCTTGGATTTCTTTATTCGGTTTTCTTGTTATCTTTGTTCCATAATTTGTCAATTACGACTCATGTTCGAAGTGGGTTCTTCAGCTCGTGATAATCATGTCAAATATGACTATACTTCTAATTTGATCTTGGTAATGTGGTGATTTTAGTATTGGGATTTTTCTAATTTCTGTGTAAGGATTTGACATCAGTAAAGGCATAGGTGATAAAAGCGCGAGTTTCAGTCGGTATGGTAAATTATTTATTTGAAAGATTTCATGTGACAATTATGACAGGATTATTTTTCCCAAGTCTGATAATAGAATTTCATTTTGTACGTATAAAAGAGTAAATAGTTTGAACGAGAAGTGTATATTTATTAGAAAGAGTTGAATATTAGTTTAAGTCACTACGAATGATAAGGTTTCCATCTTGTGAAAGCTGAAAAGTTTATTACATGTTGACAGAGTTCGGATAGATGAGAATATTGGTAACCGAAGCGTCTGAACTAGACTAGTCTACATTGAGCAAAGACTTGTAACGCCCCCACGCCCGAGACCGTCGCCGGAGTCGAGTATGAGGTGTTACTAAGCTTAATTTAACATATTTAGAACTTTGGATTATTTATTTCTACATTCACAGCTTTTAAGCTACTTGCATCACAGTCACAAGAAAAATCATATCTCGAGTTACGAAACTCGAAATCAAGATCCGTAAATTTTACCTAAATCTAGACTCATATACCTATCTACTAATATTTTTCTAGAATTTTTGGTTGGGCCAATTAGTACAGTTTATTATTTAAAGTTACCCCTGTTTCAGGACTTGACTGGTCTGACCTCTGTTTACTACGAACCACATTTCCCTCTGTAAAAAATCCATATGACTATGAGGTTTGCTTCTAATGAAACTAGACTCAATAAGGATTCTTAGACTATAAAATAAACTACCTAATTATATCTTTACAATTTATGGTGAATTTCTAAAGTTGGAACAGGGGATTCAGAAACTGCTATGACCCTGTTTCACTAAAATTCAAATATCTTGTAACATATAATTCCTTTACCTGTTTCATTTGTTTCATGTGAAACTAGACATAATAAGATTCAATTTGATATCTATTCCATCACCAAGTTCAATTTATATGATTTTTAGTAAATTTTTAAACTCGCATCAGTGTTGCTGCAGTATTCTGTTTATGGCAAATTTCATCCTTTTATGAGTTTTTATGCACTAAGTATCTTAATAATTTTCCTTAACATCAAATATAATCTAAACTAAATATTTTCATAATTTATCATTATCAAGCATTTCCTCAACCATTCCATCACCATACCATAAGATCATTTACACAAAAAAAGTATATTGCTATATATGCCATACTTAAATTTACAAGCCATTACCAAAAGTCTTCCGGATAGTGTGACCGAGCCTTCGACCTATCCCGACTCCTGAGCTGGCTTGTCCAAAACTACAATGAGTAAGAAGGAGGGAGTAAGCATAAATGCTTAGTAAGTTCATATGCAAATAATAAGTAACATAACAAACAGTCATACCAATCAACATTAGCATGTATCACTAAAACACATATCACATTTTTAATCATTTTTCATCATCTTATTACCTTATCGTGGTTGTATCAATACTCAACCCGAGGGTTAAATACATACCTGTCCAAAATAACCATTTCACATCACTCACCAATACTTCTCTTTACATCTCGAATATTCCTCCATTGAGTAGAACTTTACCCGTTGAACACATCAGAATATAATTCGGATATATGGATAACTTGCACATAAGTGCCATATATGCAATCAAGCAATCATGTAACCCGCCCATAAGCGAACTCGGACTCAACTCAACGAGCTCAGGCGTTCGCATCCATAAGTGAACTCGGACTCAACTCAACGAGCTCAGGCGTTCGCATCCATAAGTGAACTCGGACTCAACTCAACGAGTTCGGATGCCTAGTTACATCTCACGAACTCGGACTCAACTCAACGAGTTCGGACATTCGCATCCATAAGTGAACTCGAACTCAACTCAACGAGTTCGGATGCTCAATCATCCTAGTGACATGTCACTTGTATCCTAATCTATTCCTAAGGTTCAAACGGGATTTTTCCTCGAACACTTATCCTTGCCGTCTTCCGTAGAATGCCGAAATCAATACTCGGTAACAATTATATTTAACAAGTAGTTCACATAATTTACATATTATTTGAAATTAACCACAAAGCATACATTTCATAATAAAATTCAGCATAACATATAATTAACATCAATAACTTAAAAATAACCATTATGATACATTATTTACACATGAACTTACCTTGGTACCAAAATACAAAGATTTTGCAATTTAGTCCACAATCTTTTCTTTTCCTCGATTGAGGTCAATTCCACGTCTTTCTTGATCTAAAATAACACATTTAGCTTATTTAATACTCACATTATCAAATTAATCCTTAACTCAAATTTTGGCAAAATTACAATTTTACCCCTAAACTTTTGCATATTTACATTTTTGCCCCTAGGCTCGGGATTAAAATTTATTTCTTATTCTTATGTTTTACAACATGCTGATCACTTTTCTCTTCTATGGCAACATCAAATTCTCACTCTAACATGTACTTGTGACTATTAGGTATTTTTACCGATTAAGCCCTTTTACTCGTTTTTGCTTAAAATCGAGTAGTACAAGTTGTCTAACATAATTTAAAACTTCATATTCTATCATAAAACATCAAAATACACAAATTTCACCTATGGGTATTTTTCCAAATATAAACCCTAGGTTAAATTATTGCTAACATAAGCTTTATCAAGTTACCGGGATCTCAAAATCGTAAAAATCATTAAAAACGGGGCTTGGAATCACTTACTATGGAGCTTGGAAGCTTGAAACAAACCCTAGCTATGGAGAACCCTTGAAATTTCGGCCTAATGAAGAAGATGGACAAAAATTGGCTTTTAATTTTGTTTTTAATTCATTTTAATAACTAAATGACCAAAATACCCTTACTACTAAACTTTCCAAAAATTCCTTCCATGTCCTAATTTTGTCCATGAACATAAAATTGGTCAAATTGCTATTTAAGACCTCCTCATTAATATTCCAAAACAATTTCATACTAAAAACTTCTAGAATGCAAGTTTTGCAACTTATTCGATTTAGTCCCTACTTTCAATTTAAGCACTTTAGGCATAGAATTTCATCACGAAATTTTCACACAATCATGCAATCATATCATAAACCTAAAAATAATTATAAAATAATTATTTCTATCTCGGATTTATGGTCACAAAACCACTATTCCGATTAGGCCCTAATTCGGGATATTACAACTCTCCCCCCTTTAAGGATTTTCGTCCTCGAAAATCTTACCGGTAAACAGATGTGGGTATTGATTTCTTATAGTTTCTTCGGATTCCCATGTAGCTTCTTCTACTCCATGCCTTTGCCACAACACCTTCACAAGTGCAACATTTTTATTCCTTAGTTGTTTGACCTCTCGAGCTAAAATCTTAATCGGTTCTTCTTCGTAGGTCATATCTGGTTGTAGTTCAATTTCTGTCGGTGAAACTACATGTGAAGGATCCGAACGATACCGACGTAACATAGATACGTGGAACACATCATGAATCTTCTCTAATTCAGGTGGTAATGCTAGCCGATATGCTACCGGTCCAACTTTTTCAATTACTTCATACGGCCCAACAAAACGCGGACTTAATTTGCCCTTCCGTCCAAATCTAAGGACTTTCTTCCACGGAGTCACCTTTAAAAATACTTTATCACCAACTTGAAATTCAATGTCCTTTCGCTTTAGGTCTGCATAAGATTTCTGTCTATCTGAAGCAGATTTCAAACAATCTCGAATTATCTTCACTTTTTCTTCAGTTTCTTTTATTAGATCAATTCCATAAATCTAATTTTCCTTGAGTTCAGTCCAATACAATGGCGTTCGACACTTACGACCATATAATGCTTCATAAGGTGCCATTTTCAAGCTCGTCTGATAACTATTATTGTAAGCAAATTCCACCAACGGTAAGTATCTTTCCCAACTTCCTTGAAATTCCAATACACAACATCTAAGCATATCTTCAAGAATCTGAATTATTCTTTCTGATTGTCCATCAGTTTGTGGATGAAAAGCAGTACTGAAATTTAACTTCGTACCTAACGCGTCTTGCAACTTTTGCCAAAACCGGAGGTAAACCTTGGATCTCTATCTGAAATAATCGATAATGGTATTCCGTGTAATCTAACAATTTCTCTAATATACAGTTCAGCCAACTTGTAAGAGAATAATCCGTACGTACCGGGATAAAATGAGCCGACTTAGTTAATCTGTCAACTATTACCCAGATGGCATCTTTCTTTCCCGGAGTCAATGGCAATCCTGAAACAAAATCCATAGTAATCCGATCCCATTTCCATTCAGGAACCATAATAGGCTGGAGTAATCCTGAAGGTACTTGGTGTTCAGCTTTCACCTGTTGACAAATTAAGCATTTGGACACAAACTCTGATATATCTCTTTTCATTCCATTCCACCAATACATTTTCTTCAAGTCATTATACATTTTCGTACTACCCGGATGAATCGAGAAATAACCACTATGTGCTTCCTGTAGGATCTTTTGAATCAATTCCTCATTCTTCGGTACACAAATCCGATCTTTAAACATTAAGCACCCATCAGAACCAATTCTGAAATCTGATCCCGTATCAGCTTCACACTGTTTTCTTTTGGCTAGCAAATCTTGATCATTTTTCTGAGTTTCAGAAATCTCTTGTAAAAACATCGGTCTTGCTCTTAACTCTGCTAGAATCGAACCGTCATCTGACATTTTCAACTGAGTGTTCATAACTCTCAAAGCAAACAACAACTTTCTACTTAAAGCATCGGCAACCACATTCGCTTTTCCCGGATGATAATCAATAACAAGCTCATAATCTTTCAATAACTCCAACCATCTTCGCTGTCTCAAATTCAAGTCTTTTTGTGACATCAAGTATTTAAGACTTTTGTGATCGGTATATACTCGGCACTTTTCACCATACAAATAATGTCGCCAAATCTTCAAAGCAAACACCACTGCAGCCAATTCCAAATCGTGAGTAGGATAATTCCTCTCATGAGGTTTTAACTGCCTCGAAGCATAAGCCACCACTTTTCCTTCTTGCATGAGTACACACCCCAAACCATTTAGAGAAGCATCACTATACACCACAAATTCTTTACCTAATTCGGGTTGTACCAACACTGGTGCTTCAGTTAATAACTTTTTCAATTCTTCAAAACTCTGTTGACATTCTTCCGTCCATTCAAATTTAACATCCTTTCGGAGTAGTCTAGTCATAGGAGCAGCAATTATAGAAAATCCATTTACAAACCGCGATAATACCCAGCTAGCCCAAGAAACTTCTAACTTCAGTTACGTTTTTCGGTGGTTTCCAATCAACAATGGCTGAAATTTTACTAGGATCAACCCATATACCATCACCTGAAACAATATGACCCAAAAATCCAACTTCCCGGAGCCAAAATTCACTTTTACTAAACTTAGCATACAGCTGCTTATCTCTCAAAGTTTGCAAAACTATCCTCAAATGCTCAGCATGCTCTGTCTCATCTTTTGAATAAATTAAAATATCATCTATAAACACCACAACAAATCTGTCCAAGTATGGCCGAAATATGCGATTCATTAAATCCATAAACACAGCAGGAGCATTTGTCAACCCGAATGGCATAACTAAAAATTCATAATGACCGTACCTTGTTCTAAAAGCAGTTTTAGGCACATCCGACTCTTTACCCGCAGTTGGTAATACCCAGATCTCAAGTCAATCTTTGAAAACCATGTCGCTCCTTTTAGCTGATCAAACAAATCATCAATTCTTGGCAACGGATACTTGTTTTTGATTGTCACCTTGTTTAACTGCCGATAATCAACACACAACCTCATAGAACCATCCTTTTTTTCACAAATAACACGGGAGCACCCCAAGGTGAAAAACTCGGTCTCACAAAACCTTTATCAGTCAACTCTTGCAACTGCGACTTTAATTCCTTCAACTCTGCTGGTGCCATTCTATACGGAGCAATCGAAATCGGAGCTGTTCCCGGTATCAAATCAATACCAAATTCTACTTCCCTGACTGGAGGCAAACCCGGCAATTCTTCTGGAAATACGTCCGCAAATTCACACACAACCGGCACTGATTCAACTTTCTTTTCAACTTCTTTTGTATTAATTACATACGCCAAATAAGCTTCATAACCCTTTCTCAGATATCTTTGAGCCGACATTGAAGAAATCACACTAGGCAATGCCTCTGATTTATCTGATTCAACCCGCAGAGTTTCACCATTTTCACACTTTAATTCTATAACCTTTTCTTTGCAATTTATTTTAGCATCATGCAATGTCAACCAATCCATACCCAAAATAACATCAAACTCATCAAACGGCAACAACATCAAGTCGGCCGGAAAGTAATGATCCCGAATCATTAAAGGACATTTCTTACATACTTTATCAACAGTCACACATTTGCCTAACGGATTCGACACTCTAATCATAAATTCTGTGTTCTCAACAGGTATATTCATACTAGACACCAATTTCATGCACACATATGAATGAGTAGAACCGGGATCAATCAAAGCAATAACATTAACATTATAGAGAGAAAATGTACCGGTAATCACATCAGGTGAGGAAGCATCTTCACGCGCTTTAATAGCATAAGTTCTAGCCGGAGCCCTTCCTTCAGGTCTAACCGGTGCATCCCTGGCTACATTCTTACTGCTTGTTTCACTTCCACTTTTCTCGGATACCTTCCCCTCGAGTCTGCACCACTAGCTTTTACATTCTGAAATTTTTCTTTCTCAGCTCTCTCTGGGCAGTCTCTAATAAAATGATCCGGAGAACCACATCGAAAACATTCATTTGCTCTGCACGGACCAAAATGATTTCTACCACATCGCTGGCACTCGGGTTTAACAAATCTCGAGTTCCCTACACTGGCTGCAGAAGTATTCTGAGATTTAGGACCCACATTTTGCTTCTTATAATTCCCATATGATTGTCCAGCTGAAGCTTGGGAACGAGGATTCATATTCCTTGACTTTCTAGGTTGCTGTGAAAATGAACTACTCATCGGTCTTTTCTTCCAATTTCTAGTCTCAGCCTCTACCTTTTTCTTTTCTTTAAGTAGTTCTTCAGCCTTGCAAGCTCGATCAACCAGTACTACCATTTCTTTTAGTTCAAGGATCCCGACAAATACTTTAATGTCTTCGTTGAGCCCGTCTTCAAATCGTCGGCACATCTTGGCTTCTGTAGGAACATATTCCCTGGCATACTTACTCAATCGAACAAACTCTCTTTCATATTCTGAGACTGTCATATTACCTTGCTTCAGCTCAAGAAACTCTTTACATTTCTGATCAATAAACCTTTCACTAATATATTTCTTCCGAAACTCTTCTTGAAAGAATTCCCAGGTTACCCTCTCTTTCGGTACCACCGAAATCAAAGTCTTCCACCAATTATAGGCTGAATCTCTCAACAAAGATGTAGCACATTTCAAACATTCTTCAGGTGTACAAGATAATTCATCAAATACCCGGATAGAATTTTCAAGCCAGAACTCTGCTTTCTCTGCATCATCATCAATATTTGCTCTAAATTCTTCAGCCCCTTGTTTACGAATTCTGTCAACGGGGGTTCTGTGAAATTTTATCATATCCATACCTTGAGGCATCGGGGGTACAGGTTGAGGAATTGGGGGAGGTGGGGAGGTCGTACATTTGGGTTCGTACGAACGAACTCAGGTACCATGCACTCATCATTTGGAGAAAGGCTTCCCGATCCCTTTCTCCTCCTCCCTGACCAACAGTAGGGGTGGGTTTTCAGTCGGCGCTGCCCTTCAGCCGGAGCTGGCGCATTACTCTCTACTTCATCTGCCACAGCTGGATCGGGATCCATTTACTATATAAAAATCATTTAAAAAGGTCAGAAGTCGTCACACTATCACAATTCATACATATGGCATGTATAGCAAAATCCGTACATACAACACGTAGTCCGAGAACCGACTAAACCTGCTCTGATACCACTAAATGTAACGCCCCCACGCCCGAGACCGTCGCCGGAGTCGAGTATGAGGTGTTACTAAGCTTAATTTAACATATTTAGAACTTTGGATTATTTATTTCTACATTCACAGCTTTTAAGCTACTTGCATCACAGTCACAAGAAAAATCATATCTCGAGTTACGAAACTCGAAATCAAGATCCGTAAATTTTCCTAAATCTAGACTCATATACCTATCTACTAATTTTTTCTAGAATTTTTGGTTGGGCCAATTAGTACAGTTTATTAGTTAAAGTTACCCCTTTTCAGGACTTGACTGGTCTGACCTCTGTTTACTACGAACCACATTTCTCTCTGTAAAAAATCCATATGACTATGAGGTTTGTTTCTAATGAAACTAGACTCAATAAGGATTCTGAGAATATAAAATACACTACCTAATTATATCTTTACAATTTATGGTGAATTTCTAAAGTTGGAACAGGGGATTCAGAAACTGCTATGACCCTGTTTCACTAAAATTCAAATATCTTGTAACATATAATTCCTTTACCTGTTTCATTTGTTTCATGTGAAACTAGACATAATAAGCTTCAATTTGATATGTATTCCATCACCAAGTTCAATTTCTATGATTTTTAGTAAATTTTTAAACTCGCGTCAGTGTTGCTGCAGTATTCTGTTTATGGCAAATTTCATCCCTTTTATGAGTTTTTATGCACTAAGTATCTTAATAATTTTCCTTAACATCAAATATAATCTAAACTAAATATTTTCATAATTTATCATTATCAAGCATTTCCTCAACCATTCCATCACCATACCATAAGATCATTTACACAAAAAAAGTATATTGCTATACATGCCATACTTAAATTTACAAGCCATTACCAAAAGTCTTCCGGATAGTGTGACTGAGCCTTCGACCTATCCCGACTCCTGAGCTGGCTTGTCCAAAACTACAATGAGTAAGAAGGAGGGAGTAAGCATAAATGCTTAGTAAGTTCATATGCAAATAATAAGTAACATAACAAACAGTCATACCAATCAACATTAGCATGTATCACTAAAACACATATCACATTTTTAATCATTTTTCATCATCTTATTACCTTATCGTGGTTGTATCAATACTCAACCCGAGGGTTAAATACATACCTGTCCAAAATAACCATTTCACATCACTCACCAATACTTCTCTTTACATCTCGAATATTCCTCCATTGAGTAGAACTTTACCCGTTGAACACATCGGAATATAATTCGGATACATGGATAACTTGCACATAAGTGCCATATATGCAATCAAGCAATCATGTAACCCGCCCATAAGCGAACTCGGACTCAACTCACGACTGCTGATCAGGACTCATCAACTCAACGAGTTCGGATGCCTAGTTACATCTCACGAACTCGGACTCAACTCAACGAGTTCGGACATTCGCATCCATAAGTGAACTCGGACTCAACTCAACGAGTTCGGATGCTCAATCATCCTAGTGACATGTCACTTGTATCCTAATCTATTCCTAAGGTTCAAACGGGATTTTTCCTCGAACACTTATCCTTGCCGTCTTCCGTAGAATGCCGAAATCAATACTCGGTAACAATTATATTTAACAAGTAGTTCACATAATTTACATATTATTTGAAATTAACCACAAAGCATACATTTCATAATAAAATTCAGCATAACATATAATTAACATCAATAACTTAAAAATAACCATTATGATACATTATTTACACATGAACTTACCTTGGTACCAAAATACAAAGATTTTGCAATTTAGTCCACAATCTTTTCTTTTCCTCGATTGAGGTCGATTCCACGTCTTTCTTGATCTAAAATAACACATTTAGCTTATTTAATACTCACATTATCAAATTAATCCTTAACTCAAATTTTGGCAAAATTACAATTTTACCCCTAAACTTTTGCATATTTACATTTTTGCCCCTAGGCTCGGGATTAAAATTTATTCCTTATTCTTATGTTTTACAACATGCTGATCACTTTTCTCTTCTATGGCAACATCAAATTCTCACTCTAACATGTACTTGTGACTATTAGGTATTTTTACCGATTAAGCCCTTTTACTCGTTTTTGCTTAAAATCGAGTAGTACAAGTTGTCTAACATAATTTAAAACTTCATATTCTATCATAAAACATCAAAATACACAAATTTCACCTATGGGTATTTTTCCAAATATAAACCCTAGGTTAAATTATTGCTAACATAAGCTTTATCGAGTTACCGGGATCTCAAAATCGTAAAAATCATTAAAACGGGGCTTGGAATCACTTACTATGGAGCTTGGAAGCTTGAAACAAACCCTAGCTATGGAGAACCCTTGAAATTTCGGCCTAATGAAGAAGATGGACAAAAATTGGCTTTTAATTTTGTTTTTAATTCATTTTAATAACTAAATGACCAAAATACCCTTACTACTAAACTTTCCAAAAATTCCTTCCATGTCCTAATTTTGTCCATGAACTTAAAATTGGTCAAATTGCTATTTAAGACCTCCTCATTAATATTCCAAAACAATTTCATACTAAAAACTTCTAGAATGCAAGTTTTGCAACTTATTCGATTTAGTCCCTACTTTCAATTTAAGCACTTTAGGCATAGAATTTCATCACGAAATTTTCACACAATCATGCAATCATATCATAAACCTAAAATAATTATAAAATAATTATTTCTATCTCGGATTTATGGTCACGAAACCACTATTCGATTAGGCCTAATTCGGTATTA